>NW_027468609.1:1579918-1642418 GCF_046254945.1 Alosa pseudoharengus | reverse complement strand
CCTCTGAGGCAACATGCTGATTGGCTGTGCACACACGGCAGAGTATTTATTTGTTCCTTATTTATTTATTTATTTTATTTTGAGTGCATATACACAAAGGTAGCCAGCAGCATGTGAGACAAATCTCACTAAATTCAGCAGACACTTTAATGGATCCCATTTAAAGGTTGTATCAGCGATAGCGCGGATACGTCACTTCTGTTGATGTTCAAACAAAACAGAGAGCTAGCTCACTACTTCCTCCCCCTCCCTCCCGTGCAATTGGGGCAGCCGTGGCCTACTGGTTAGCGATTCGGACTTGTAACCGGAGGGTTCAAACCCCGACCAGTAGGCACGGCTGAAGTGCCCTTGAGCAAGGCAACTAACCTCTCACTTCTCCCCGAGCGCCGCTGTTGTTGCAGGCAGCTCACTGCGTCGGGATTAGTGTGTGCTTCACCTCACTGTGTGTTCACTGTGTGCTGAGTGTGTTCACTAATTCACGGATTGGGATAAATGCAGAGACCAAATTTCCCTCACGGGATCAAAAGAGAATATATACATACATACATACATAATTAAAACTCTCCTAAACGTGCATCTCGTCGGTTATTTGTTGAAACACTTTATTTTGCTTTTGAGGGGTTGCCAACCCTTGTTGGTAGCAATTGTTTTTGTGTACAGATCTCGGAGCCTAGGCTGCCGATAGAGACACGTTTTTTTGACGGCTTGCTTATGGGGCAGACAGCTAGTGGATCGTTAGGAAAGATTAGATGAATGTGATCATTTATGTTTGGGCCTCTTTTGGGCCTAAAATCGCTGATACAACATTTAGAGGCAGTATGAGAGTGATGGAGAGAGAGAGAGAGGCAGTATGAGAGTGATGGAGAGAGAGAGAGAGAGTATGAGAGTGATGGAGAGAGAGAGAGAGAGTATGAGAGTGATGGAGAGAGAGAGGCAGTATGAGAGTGATGGAGAGAGAGAGAGTATGAGAGTGATGGAGAGAGAGAGAGAGAAAGTATGAGAGTGATGGAGAGAGAGAGAGATAGCTGGAGACAGGTTAGAAGACAGAGAGAGAGAGAGAGAGAGAGAGAGAGAAGTGGAGCTGTCCCTCTAATGTTAACTGCAGATGCTGCTCTTTAAAACTCGGCCACTCTGGTGGAAAGGGGCCCCTCTGGACCAATAGGGATAGAGCAGGACACATGGGCCATCTCTAGACCAATAGGGATAGAGCAGGACACACGGGCCATCTCTAGACCAATAGGGATAGAGCAGGACACACGGGCCATCTCTAGACCAATAGGGATAGAGCAGGACACACGGGCCATCTCTGGACCAATAGGGATAGAGCAGGACACATGCCTCCACAGGACTTTTAACCATCAGCCACCTCTTCTGGACTCCAGACCCACTCCATCCCTCCGCCGAGTGACCACTAAAAACTCATCTGTTTTTTTAAAATGACATATTTGATCCTTCATAGCCATAAAATGTCTTGGACATAACTCTACACCTTAGCTAATTTAGTATTCACTCAGGTCATTAGCCCCGCCACGGACAACACAGTCTCATGTGTCACACCGTCATGTAAACAACTTCTGGACACATTAGCGGGTTCCAGACGTCTCACCAGTGGTGGTTTCTTTAGGAAGTGTGGCCTGGGGCCAGTGCTAGATTCCCTAGATGTTTGTACTTTTTGGCCAGAGCCGAAAAGCGAACAATTCAGCCTTAATAGCAGCAATCAGTCAAAGGCAATGGTGTGGAATGCTTTTCCTAGACAGAAATATTCCCACTGAATGATACGTGTTTATTTTGATTGTGGGATTTCATGAATCTGGCATCATGGGGCTTTCCTTAACCCATATTGATCCCTCGTGAGCAGAAAGCCATCACATGTCTGTAAGTGTTTACAAAGTGTTTACCAAGTCAGCTAGACAGATGCCTGTTGCTACATTCAGTGTCAATTTGATGGGCTTTAGGGGGAGACCTGCATTGTAGGGATCACAATGGGGAAGAAAAACACACAAGAAATCAAATGCAAATAACATAACAGTTCATTGTTGATAAAGCCTGATGTAGATTGGTGCAATAATCAGTTGTGCATTTCCGTGTCTCATAATCAGTTGTGCATATATGTGTTTCATAACTGCATCTGTCAAGGCCCAAGGCCTGTGAGCAGAATTCCACAAAACCCACAGGCCCAATGTCCAACCTACAGCCTACAGGCCCAATGTCCAACCTACAGCCTAGAGGCCCAATGTCCAGAATGTCCAGCCTACAGGCCCAATGTCCAACCTACAGCCTACAGGCCCAATGTCCAACCTACAGGCCCAATGTCCAACCCACAGGCCCAATGTCCAACCTACAGCCTACAGGCCCAATGTCCAACCTACAGCCTAGAGGCCCAATGTCCAGAATGTCCAGCCTACAGGCCCAATGTCCAACCTACAGCCTACAGGCCCAATGTCCAACCTACAGGCCCAATGTCCAGCCTACAGGCCCAATGTCCAACCTACAGCCTACAGGCCCAATGTCCAGCCTACAGGCCCAATGTCCAACCTAAAGGCCCAATGTCCAACCTACAGCCCCAATGTCCAGCTTACAGGCCCACTGTTCGGTGCAAATGCAGCATGGCCCAAGGAAGGCCCAAGTTCATTTTAGGCTTCTCAGCGACTGAAGAGGCAGCTCTATTGGTGGAGTTTCCCTTTGACAAGTTTGTCAGATACAGCATTTGGGGACATTTGCTCATGTTGGGGATATTTGCCCATGCTGGTGGTATTTGCCCATGCTGGGGGTACTTGCCCATGCTGGGGGTATTTGCTCATGCTGGGGGTATTTGCCCATGTTGGGGGTGGACCGGTCAGGAGGAGTTGGCATCATGTTAGGTTGAGAGCTGATTATGGCAGGTACGCTCCTGCTAGCTAGCATGTGGCGCAGAGGCATAAGCTCAAATGTGCAAAAAAGGCCTTTCTTCTGTCTTTCTGTGTGTGTGTGTGTGTGTGTGTGGTTTGTGTGTGTGTGGTGTGGTGCGTGTGTGTGGTGTGGTGCGTGTGTGGTGTGTGTGTGTGTGTGTGGTGCGTGTGTGTGTGGTGTGGTGCGTGTGTGTGTGGTGTGTGTGTGTGCGTGTGTGGTGCGTGTGTGTGTGGTGTGTGTGTGTTTGGTGTGTGTATGCCTGTGTGGATGTTTCAGACCTGCCCTACCTCGTGTCCACCAAACACTTGGCCTCAGCAGGCCGTGAGCTGTGCAGCGAGGTCATCCAAAAGGCCATGCGGTTTTGATCGGCGCGTAAGCGCCACCTCACGCTACACACTCCTCCTGGAACAGAACGTCTCCTCTGATCCTCTGCAGCTGGGCCTGCCCGAGCTGACCAGACGTCCAGCTCATATTGACATAGCCCTTCACAGATACGCCAGGTGCACCTCTGCTGAGATGTATTGATTTAGTGTGTGTGTGTGTGTATGTCTGCTGAGATGAGACATGTGTGATCCTGTGATCCTCGTCCAGTGGCTTGCTTTCCCTCAGGCCTGCGTTCCTCACGGAAGGGCCTGGAAACGGCATTAAGAGATTTTCATTTATTTACTTTTAAATCCGTTTAAGTTTACTATGGTTTGTTACACCCCATCATTAAGTCATGTGCTATTAAAAGAGATCAAGTATCCTAGCGAATACCTACCACTCCGAGCATTCCCGGATTCATACCGTATTTTTCAAAGCGGTCAGTTTTATAGCATTCTATTACTATTTATATTGTGCATTTAGTCATCAGAGAGGAATTCTGGTTTGGCCATTTATCTGGCCCTAATGCTGATCTAATGTTGAAAGCATTAAGACTGATTATTGGAATAAAAAAGACTTCATTTTTATTGCGCCTGCAGCTCCACCACCTTCTGAAGCCCTGTAGACCGGCAGCAGGCACTTAAATGCGTCGGATGCAAAGCAGGGCCCAGTTTCCCGAAAGCATCTTAAGCCTAAGAGCGTCGTAAACTCCCTCTTACGAACGTCTTATGATTTGCCGACTGTTTCCCGAAACCATCGTAGGTTAAGAACGTCGTGAAAACACTCGTAGATCTACGAGTGCTCCAGAGTTCTCGTTACCGGCTAAGCGCGTCTTAATAGTACTTCTCACTGAGGTCACCAACAGGACATACAGAGGAATTACAACTTAGAATACATAATCCAATTTACGTTCCCATTCTTTATTGTGTTTACCTGTGATGAATCAGATTTTAACGTGCAAAATAGCATAGCCTACATTTAATGGTCATAACAATGTGATGAAAGGTGGACAAAAATCCAATCAAGTTATGAAACGAGACGTTGCCAGAATAGTTTGCCATTATCTTTGCTAAGTGAAGGCTATATTTTATTAGGCCTATGAGGTAAAAGCAGAGAAAGGAACATGTGGTTTAGTCTGTACTGCATCAAAATGTAAGCCTACACATTTCCTCACTTTCTTACTTGACTTCTTTCTTATCTTCAAACGTGTTCTTAAGTGACACCGCGAAAAATTATTGCATGGTGCAACAATCTAATCTTAAATAATTACAATTATTTATGTCTGTGTGTGGTATATAACCTAGCCTACTTGGGATGCTTACATGCAGATGTCAAAGTGTTTCTATTTTCGTATTGATTGAATTAATGTGTAGACCCGAAGTTTGAATGGTAGGCCTATAGCTGTGACGTGCAGTCACCTGACATCACCATGAAATTAGATGATATTTCAGAACTATTCACGTGGACAGCTCCACTTAAGAGCGTCTTAAGAGCAGTGCACGCACGTTCACGCTATGAGCATGTTCAGGAAACAGTCGGAAAAACCAAACGAACGATCGTGAGATGAATCGTAGAAAACCCTCTTAAGAGCGTGTCTCCATCGTTATTGGGAAACTGGGCCCTGAGCTGCTTGTTCCCGCTGACGGTAGATGAAGTGCACTGTGATGTGGTGGCTGACGGTAGATGAAGTGCGCTGTGATGTGGTGGCAGATAGATAACTGGGCGATGTCTTGTGATGTCTGAAATGTGATGGAGGATCTGTGATGTCATCTCTGGTAAAGGGTGATGTTGGATGTTGGGACGATAACAGGTGGTGCAGAGGGCATATGATGTCATACAAGGTGTTACATCGGATATGTGGTTTAAGATGCGTGATGTGAAGAGTTATT
Organism: Alosa pseudoharengus; assembly: GCF_046254945.1. Lineage (NCBI taxonomy): Eukaryota > Metazoa > Chordata > Actinopteri > Clupeiformes > Clupeidae > Alosa > Alosa pseudoharengus. Next base: position 1,637,277 of record NW_027468609.1, on the reverse strand, counting down.
TAGTGTAGAGTTGCTATGAGTAGCTATATTGTGTGAAGAGTTCTTTAGTGTAGAGTTGCTATGAGTAGCTATATTGTGTGAATAGTTCTTTAGTGTAGAGTTGCTATGAGTAGCTATATTGTGTGAATAGTTCTTTAGTGTAGAGTTGCTATGAGTAGCTATATTGTGTGAAGAGTTATAGTGTAGAGTTGTTATATTGTGTGAAGAGTTCTCTAGTGTAGAGTTGCTATGAGTAGCTATATTGTGTTCATTAGTGTAGAGTTGCTACGAGTAGCTATATTGTGTGAAGAGTTCTTTGTGGGTTGGGATAGTGAGGAGAGTAGTTTTTTTGGGGTAACTGGACGTTTAGGAGACTAGTTGTTTTGGGGAGTCCGTGGCATTTCACTAACCTCAGTGTCCCCCTTGAGATGTCATTGGGACGATTACAGGTGGTGCAGAGGGCATATGATGTCATACAAGGTGTTACATCAGAGATGTGGTTTATGATGCGTGATGTTACATCAGAGATGTGGTTTATGATGCGTGATGTTCGATACTGTGACATAGATGTGGTAGATTCTGTCTGATGTGAGAGATGGACTAGATGATGTATGGTATGTTGATGTTGTGGCAGAAATGCTGTGTGATTTCAAAAATAATGATGTGTGATATTTTGATATTGTGGTAGTGATGTGGGTATTGTAGTGTGATGAGTAAAGAGTTCTTTAGTGTAGAGTTGCTATGAGTAGCTATATTGTGTGAAGAGGTTATTAGTAGATAGATAGATGGATACTTCAAGAGAAGAAGACACTCTTTGCCAGATCGTCACGTCTTTCAGTGTGGATTTTTGCGTAGTCTCATGTTCATGCTACGCTAGTGTAGAGTTGCTATGAGTAGCTATATTGTGTGAAGAGTTCTTTGTGGGTTGGGATAGTGAGGAGAGTACATGTACATGTAGTTGTTTTTGGGTAACTGGACTAGAGTGCGGTTCGGGCCGCAAATTTCTGTCCGAACCCGGCCCGCGTCCGACAGAGTTGCGCCCGAACCCAAACCCAACAGGCATTTTCATTTTTATGTCCGAACCCGACCCGAGCCCAACGCAGATGATGCCTCAGTTATTCCCATGCTAGTGATTAAACGTTTACGTTTGTGGATAACCTGTCTTTTTAGCCCATTAAACGGAACAACCAATAAATGGAATTGTCTACAGAATCAGATGAGCGTGAACGCACGCAGGTCACACACAGCGCACATTAACACAAGAGGCCCAAGCAAGCATAGCCTATTGAAATAGAATTCTAGTCTTACCATTGGCGAAAAGTCTTGAAATGAAATTAATGTCTTTGAACAGTGCCTCTGTCACTGATCCATATGCAGCATCAACGTTAATTGGGGCAACTTGAGGAAATCCTCATCCAGTTGAACGAAACAACCTTATAGCCTATGTCTTTACCACAGTATGCAACGCAAATAATCTTAATAATCTCCAAATCAACTTTTTTTTTTAACGTCACCCAAGACCAAGAAATCTTGCACACAGGAAGAAAGCTGTTAGGTCTTTTTTACATTTTACTTTATTCTCAAAAAAAATGTTTTGCATCATGTAAAGCAGACCTGTTGGTTACCGAACATAATAAGAAATGTTAAATGTAAAGCTTCCATTGCATATCGCCCCCATGTGTCCGAACCGAATCCAACTACCCAGACGGCACACATAAATCTTACCGATGTCGGGCCGATGAATGCCGATACAGTCTAGAAGACATCGCATAGGAAGCGTTTGCTCATTGGCAAAACATCGCCGGGATGTCGGCAAATCATCGAAAACGACAATGAGCCAATGTTTCAACGACTCATCGTTTGCTCATTGGCCAGACATTGCCGGGATGTCGGCAAATCATCGAAAACGACAATGAGCCAATGTTTCAACGACTCATCAAAGCTATGCCCACCCCCGGCTTATACGACCTTTATTTATTTAGGTCGGAACTTGAGATTGCACATTTTAGGCTATAAATGATTAGATCTTTAAAGACACAAGAAAGATGCCAGAAATATTTTCAATTTATTACAGTGCATGAAAATGCACTGTTCTGTTATCCGAAGTCTTCTTCTTCTTCTTCTTCCCACCAAATTTCTGCGTCTAATTCAGCTTTAACCGTTTAACGTAGAAACTTCGTTCAAACTTTGTAACGTAGGTCTTGAAAAGGACACGTGGGGAATGTATTTTTCACTTTTGTAAACTTTATACTTTTTGAGATATTAATAAAAAACTAGAAATGCAATTCCAAGGAATTACCAGTGCATGAAAATGCTAAAGTTGTGATGTAAAATATCATGTATAGTTAAAACAGATAATACAGAGATGGTTACTACGGTGATGCTAGGATAGACATGGTGGTTGCATAGCTTAATAAAAGTTGATAGTTTAAAAGTAGACTGTTTAAAAGCTGAATGTAGATAGTTTAAAAGTTGTTGATAGACAGTAGATAGTTTAAAAGTTGATATTCAAATAGTTTAATGGCTGTGTATAGGTAGATATTTGACGATAACTGAAAGTTGGAATGGCTCTAATGTTTGCTAGCAGTTATGCTAAGATTTTTAACTATGCTAACCATGCTAACCATGTTACTTAGCTAACTTAACTAACGTTTTCTAGCAGTTTTGTAAACATGTTAACTATGCTAACCATGCTACTTAACTAACTTAACTAACGTTTTCTAGCAGTTTTGTTAAACATGCTAACTATGTTAGCAATGTTAACATGCTAACTATATTAACCATGTGACTTAGCTAACCTAGCTTATCATTTTTAGTAGTTATGCTAACATGCTAACCATGTGACTTAGCTAACCTAGCTAATCATTTTAGTAGTTATGCTAACTAGCATGCTAATAATGTTAACTATGCTAACCATGTGACTTAGCTAACCTAGCTAATCATTTTTAGTAGTTATGCTAATTAGCATGCTAACATGCTAATCATTTGTAGTAGTTATGCTAACTAGCATGTTAACAATACTAACATGCTAACTATGTTAACCATGTGACTTAGCTAACCTAGCTAATCATTTTTAGTTGTTATGCTAACTATGCTAACTAGCATATTAACCATGCTAACATGCTAACTACGCTAACCATGTGACTTAGCTAACCTAGCTAATCATTTTTAGCAGTTTTGCTAACAATGCTAACATGCTAACTATGTTAACCATGTTAACTAGCTACAGTGGGTAGGAGTCATAGTTGATGACAAGTGTTGACATAGTTGATGACAAGTTAAAAGTTGTTGATAGACAGCTAGTTTAATAGATAGTTTAATAATAGTTTAAAAGTAGACTGTTTAAAAGTTGAATGTATATAGTTTAAAAGTTGAATGTAGATAGTTTAAAAGTTGTTGATAGACAGCTAGTTTAATAGATAGATAGTTTAATGATAGTTTAAAAGTGTAATGTAAAAAGTTCAGTAGTTTAATGGGTTACATTGTTTAACAGTGGATTATTGTAGTGAGGACTTTTATTTTGAAACAGTTTTGGGCAGAGGAAACAGTTGAATAGGATGTGTAGTCTTAATTGACCCAGATTGTATGCTTAAAGCCTGAGGCTGCAGGTGGCCTGAACACCTGCCATAGGATTCTAATTGCTTAATGGCCGTATTATGATGTCATAATCGGCAATGTTAAGTCTATGGGGATTTTTAAAACGTTTTTCTTTAATAGTTTAAAAAGTATAAAAGTTTCAAAGTTGAAAAGTCATACCAACCTGATCTGTTTGAAGACCTACGTTACAAAGTTTGAACAAGTTAAACTGTTCAAGAGAAATTGCGTATGGAAAAAGTGGTAAGCGGAATAATAATAAGTTGTTGATGTTGTTGCCTTGGAAGAACAGTACAGTGCATTTTCATGCACTGTAATAAGCTTTATTTGTATAGCACCTTTCATACACAGAATGCAGCTCAAAGTGCTTTACATTTGAAGCATGTAACACAATAATCAGTCAGTCAGTCATTATCAATCACTTTTCTTCATTGCTGGGGCCGTTTATGATCCACTCAGCAACATATCAAAAATATAGAAAATGACATGTCATAAGACTGGCAGCCTTAACCCTCTTAGCCCCCACAAGCACGCCGGCAACTGTGGCAAGGAAAAACTCCCATATTCCAGGAAGAAACCTTGAGCAGAACCTGACTTAAAGGAATTATCCGGAGTAAAATGCACTTTAGATCGATTTACAGATGATTGGGGGTGCATACGTTGAGTTGACATCAAAATCATGTCATTCGGATGTGTTTTGAGAAAGTTCGATTGTACCGTTTTCAGTCACAACTCGTAGCCTGGAAGTGAGCTGGGCATTTCAATTCCGCCGCTACAAAACGCTATTTTTATACCTCTTCTACAGTTCCAAACAACATAACACTTACGTGGTAGTGAGTAGAGGGTCCCTAAAGCCAAACCGAAGTATCCCGAGGTCTTTATGTGGTCGAATAGAGAGTCCAGAATGAATTTCATCAAGCCAGTACCTTTCCGGAAATGTTGCCATCTTTGCTGCCTCTTCAGGGGAAAGTCCGTAGGAGTCTTATTGCTGAGTGTGTTGTAACACGCTCTGGAAATTCACAATTTCGTCGCCGTTTAAAAAAAAAAAAAAAAACATAGTCCAGTCCATACAACTTCATTTCAATTTTGAAAGAAATACTGGACTATGTTTTTTTTTTTTTTTTTAAACGGCGACGAAATTGTGAATTTCCAGAGCGTGTTACAACACAATTCTTAGGTGATGTGTTCTCTCTTCTTAGTCTTAGTTAAAAGTCTAGCCGCAGAGTTCTGTATGAGTGCCAATTTCTTTAGATGTTTTTTGGGAAGACCAGTGAAAAGTGCATTGCAGTAGTCTAACCTGCTAGTGAGAAAGGCGTGAATTAGTTTTTCTGCATCTTGTTGAGTTAAAAAGGGCAGCACTGGCAAGGTTTCTTAAGTGGAAATAGGCTGTCTGAGTAACTTTACTGATATGGGGCTTAAAACTTAACTCTGCATCTAATGGCGGCCTTACATTGTACGATTTTGGCCTGTTTTCACAGTCGGCGACTAAATTTCCAAAGTCGGACAGAAATCATTGGAGTTGTACTGGAATCGCGGCGCGCTCCCTTCAACTAGATCGTTAAGTGTAAGGTGCCAGTCTTAGCGGTTTTAAGTCAGTCGGAGTCAGTCCTTTTCTAGTTTTGCCGTTACGACAATATCAAACATGTTTGATATTATCGCAAGTCTTTCTAGTCGTGGCTCATGCAAATAGTGACGTGAACTATAAAAACCAATAGTGACCTCTCTCCAACACCAAACAGGAAGGGGCAAAGTATAGGCGACAGCTGTAGCCTATAATTATTTGTTATTCTTACAATATTTGTCATTTCTTATACATATTTAGTCGGCTCTTCCACGTGACAGAACAACTCTATATCGGTTAGGGATGTCACGCATGAAACAATGCTGCAGAAACACGAAAATACAAATTTGAGTTTAATAGGCTATCATTTCAGCTCCTGTTTATCTATTGCACGATGGGTAATAATTTAAAGGAATCTAGTTGCAGTCTTGTAAATAGTGACCCTGCAAGATCCCTAGTCATTGCAAAATCATAGTCTGTGACTTAAAACCTCTACTACTTGTCTTTAGATGTGAGAGGGTCTGAGACTGTAGTCTTTCAAAAATCTTTTCCAAATCTTTGCAAATCTTTCCAAAGTCTGTCAGTGTAAGGAGGGCTTAAGATGACACCAAGGCTTGTTACTTTTGGTTTGACCTGGTGCGCCAAGTTCACCAGATTACTAAGAACAATATCTCGCTTTAGTTTTGGTCCAACCAAAAGTACCTCTGTTTTGTCATCATTTAGTTTCAAAAATGATTAATGGAGGTTAGGCATGCAGTGAGGGAGCAAAGGCCATCTGGGTTAGTTGGCTCCACAGAAATATACAATTAGGTATCATCTGCATATAGGGTGACCAGACGTCCCGAAAAATTCGGGACAGTCCCGATATCCAAGCAGTTGTCCCGAATTCCGAATCCTGCCCTAATTGTCCCGGAAAAAAAAAGCGTCCCGAATTTCAGCCAATCTCATCTGGTCACCCTATCTGCATAGCTGTGGAAGTTTACATTATGCTGACTTATGACGTTTCCCAATGGAAGCATAAATAGGGAAAATAGCAGGGGACCAAGGCAGCTCCCCTGGGCCACACCAAAAGGCAAGTCATGTTTTTCAGATACATGATCTCCTAGACTGATATAAAAATCGCTACCAGTAATGTAGGTTTGAAACCACTTCGCAAGGCGGTGAATTAGGATGCTATGATCAATGGTGTCAAATGCCGCACTCAAATCCAGAAGAATAAGGATTGAGACTTTGTTTGAGTCAGTAGCCAGTCTGAGATCATTGACTATTTTTACTAGAGCTGTTTCTGTGCTGTGATTTGATCTAAAACCTGATTGGAATTTTTCAAGGATACTGTTTTCGTTGAGAAAGGTATTTAACCGATTACAAACAACTTTTTCAAGTACTTTGCTCAGGAACGGTAGATTTGATATAGGCCTGTAGTTGCTTAGATTGGTATGGTCAAGATTTGACTTTTTAAGTAAAGGTTTCACAACAGCTGTTTTAAAAGCAGTTGGAAATATACCTGTTTCTAATGAGGTATTTATTACCTTGAGAATAAAGGGAGCTAAGCTATCATATACTTTTTTGAGGAATCTAGTAGGGATTGGATCTAAAACACATGTTGAGGAGCCGGTTTGAGTTATAATTTTACCAAGCTCAGATTGAGTAATAGTGCTAAAGGACCTTCATTTTGGGAGGCTGTTTTTGGGTGTACTATCAAACATATTACTTGTGTTACCAATAGCCTCCCTTATAGAAATGACTTTGTTTTTGAAGAAGTCTGCAAATTCTTCGCATCTTAGAGAGGATGCCTGACTGAGTGTATCAAAAGGTGTTTGATGCAATAGCCTATCAATGGTAGAGAACAACACCCTAGAGTTTCCACTGTTTTCAGCAATTACCTTAGAGAAGTGGTTCCTTCTCTCATTCCGAATAGCTCTATTATAATTTGCTATTTTTTCTTTTAGGATGGCACGGTGAACCTGTAACTTAGTTTTTCTCCATGTTCTCTCAGCTTTTCTACATGATCTTTTTAGATCATGGATATTTTCGTTCATCCAAGGTGTCAGTTTGCTACAGGGCCTTTTTTTAGTCTTTAAGGGTGCCACTCTGTCAAGCAGAGCGCCTAATTCACAATTGAGAGCCTCTACCATTTTGATCAATGGGATGATGTAAAATATCTAAATCTATGGAGTCTATAAGAGCTATGAACTGCTGTTCTGCTCTAATGTCCAAGAGTCACGATTTTATTGCAATTTCGGGATGAATTTTTAGAGTATGTAGTACTATATCAAAAAATACACAATAATGATCAGACATATTTATATAATTTACTGATAAGTCTGTGACTTCTATCCCTCTAGAAATCTAGATCGAGGGTGTTGCCAAGGTTGTGGGTGGGTCCTGTAACATGCTGCTTTAGCTCTAAACTGTCCAACACATTAAGGAACTTACTGGCTTTAGCATCAGTTGTCTTATTGACATGAATATTAAAGTCGCCATTTACAATTATCCGATCATAGCTAGTGATGATGAGCGACATAAGTTCAGAAAACTGGTCGAGAAAGCCAGTCCATAGTTTAGGAGGGCGGTATAAGGTTAATAGAAGTACAGCTGGGTCAGCCTTCAAAGTGAGGGCAATATACTCAAAGGAAGGGAATTCGCCAATGTTGACTCTAGTGCAACTATATTTGTTTGAGAGAATGGAGGCAATTCCACCACCTCGTTTGCCTTGTCTAATTGAGTGGAAGAAATTATAATTTGGGGGACAAGTTTCAACAAGAACAGCTTCACTGTCTGAAGTCAGCCAGGTTTCAACAAGAAACAGAAAATCCAATTTTTTTTCACTAATAAAATCATTGATTGCAAAGGTTTTGGTAGTAAGTGCACCTATATTTAGTAAACCCATGTTAGCTGAAAATGCCTCTGGCTTTTGAGGAATATGCTGAGGTATGGAAAGAATATTTGTTAGGTTTCTAGTTTTAAATTTGTCTTTTCTTTTTACTATACGTTGGGTAGAAATCAACGTTGGAATAGAACTATAAGCATAAGTCATGCTATTGCATGAAGCAGCTTGATCTATAGTAGTAGTATGTTACCCTACAGAAAACATTCTCAGACCCATCCACATGTATAATGCCATTCGAATCAATACCTGGGGGGTGTGAATCTAATATTTTTTATAGAATGTCAATGCCTCAGTATTAGGACCCATCAAAGGGCCAGTTAAACCAGGGATGTCAAACTCATTTTGGTTCAGGGGCCACATACAGCCCATCTGATCTCAAGTGGGCCGGACCAGTGAAATAATTGCAAAACATCCTTTGACAACTCCAAATCTCCAGCTTAGTTTTTTTCAGTAGGCTATGCTTTACCCTTCAGCCTACATTTGTAGCCTACATAATGACAAGGGATATATTAGATTATTACACATTTATTCAGAGAGGCCAATGAAATTGAAATAAAATGCATTTCACTCTCATAAACAACTGGTTTATTTTTATAGTTGAGTGGATAGGCCTACATTTTTACATCTGACCACCTGAACCAACTCACCACACTAAACTCAAGTGGGAGCTAGGAAGAAAGTTAACATCCTGCCTTAAAAATGTAAATGTGCAACTGAATGAAAAATAAAATGAATTAAACAAACATAAGTTAGCAGTGCATGAGCAATACGATCAACTGATACGATTAGGTTACATCAGATCAAATAATTTTGCAGGCTAGGTGGCGGTGCTGTGTAATAGGCTATCCACCATAAAGGCCAGATCCTGCACCCATTCCGGGCATTTAAATTGCTACTGGTCTGCCTTTTTTCTCCAAGAACTGTCCAATTTCCTTTCATAGTTCAAAGAAACGCTTGAGTACGGCACCTCGGCTTAACCACCGTACTACAGCGTGGTATGGTAAGCCAGACAGAATGCCATTATCACTAAGAAAACAGTCAAACTGACGGTGAGTCAGACCTCGCGACCTGATTAAATTTACAGTTTGCACAACCACACTTTAACATGATCCAAGTTTAGTGTTTTACAACACAACACTTCCTGGTGCAAAATACAATAAAATGCCCAAACATCTTGTCCTCCGTTTGCAGGCTGCACTTTGTCTCTGAATTTTGTCGCAACGCCTGATTTTCTCCCGACAATGTAGCCAAACTGACAGCACAGGACCAGTCAACTAGCTGGCCGTATGTTTGACACCCCTGAGTTAAACTGATTGCACCTGTATCAACTGCTTTCTGCTTAACTAGGCCGACTCTCTCTGTGTCTCTCCATTCTACAAGGATATAAGGCACATTCCATCCAACTTTCTATCCATTCATCCTCTTCAAACCATTCACTCATCCACCCATTAAACTATCCATCAACATCCATTAAACAATCTGCCTATCAACATCCATTCAACTTTCTGTCTATCAACATCCATTACACTATGTACATTCAACTTTTAAGCTATATACTCTGTCTCAGGCTTTAAGCATACAATCTGGCTCTCTTAAGACTACTATTTCCTCTGCCCACAACTGTTTCAAAATAAATGTCCTCACTACAATAATTCACTATTAAATCATTTAACTATTTAAACTACTCAACTATTTAACTGTTCAGCCATTTCAACTGTCAGTTGTTATCAACTATGACTCCTGCCAACTGTTTCCAAATAAAAGTTTGTTTGGCATTTTATGTTAATATACAGTATGTTTATATTTTCATGCACTGGTAATTTCCTCGAAATTACATTTTCTAGTTTTATTTAATGTTTAAAAAAGTCTGAATGATGAAAAAATGCTGTTAGAAAATGTTCCCCCAAAAATCAGGTTCTTCTCCTGCAAGAGACAAAAACAACAATTAATTCACCGCAACACTTTCATCTTTAAAGTCTACCCTTACCGATTGCTGTCAAGGAATTTTCATAGATGCAGAGAACCACTACCGAGCTCGGAGAAATAGATTTTAAACCCATTAGCATTACCTCAACTGATATCTCAATCAAGCAGAGGTGAGCTAATGCCGTTACTTGGCTAGCGAGCTAACGCCGGCCAAAACACGAACTCTGGAAGTGACTAGAGAAAGTTGGGACTGAAACGTAGCCTACATTTGCTTTGGGAACTTCGGCTGATGCATTTATCTGTGCATTTCCTCTGTGCAAAGGCGTTATGATGACACGACCAGCAGGTTAGCTCAGCCAAGACAGTAACGTTAGCTAATAGCCTAGCTCCCACTCCTCCATACAAAAACGACAGCCTTTCCTGGGTTAAGTCTCACGGTCAAATAATAACTTGCTATTCTTACACCCAAGCATATTGCTGTCCTTGTACCGGTAATCATGGATGCTGTAGTGTTAACATTTCGCCATAGCCGCTAGCTAGGTTTAACATATTTTCCAGTGTTAGCTCAACTAGCTAACCTGAATTAATTCACAACGAAGTTGTAATTACCCCAAAACAGCTCTTTATAAAGTAATGTACACCAAGTTATGGCTTAGCCTAGCAGGCAAATATATAAACAGTCATATAATTGACACAATGCCTATTTTCTGACAATTTACATGAGTGAATTTACCAACCTGAAAATCGCTGCTCAAGGAGGCTGATCTGACGTGCCCGGCTGCCTGCTACACACGCAGAAAAAGAACAGATAGAGCGGGATCTGCGTCTGGTAGTAGGAACGATCAAAAGCCAACATACATGGAAGCTGGGGTAAAAAAAACAGATAGCGGGATCTGCTTTGGGTAGTAGGAACGATCAAAAGCCAACATACATGGAAGCGACTTCAGGCCGATACCCCTGCGACATTATTATGGGAAGATTCCATGCTGATCTGAAACCGACATCGGGCAGATGTATGTGTGCTGTCTGGGAATAATTTCTAAATATTTGTCCGAACCCGACCCAACCCGTCGGGCTCGGGTCGGGTAGCCACACTCTAAACTGGACGTTTAGGAGACTAGTTGTTTTGGAGAGTCCGTGGCAATTCACTAACCTCAGAGAAAGGTCACCCTGACAGCCTCGTCCATCTCCAGCTCACCCCTAAGGCCTTTGAGTTGGTCGCTCAACACAAGGGCAGTGGATCTCTCTGTCTCTCTATCCCTCTCTCTCTCTGCCTCTCTCTCTCTCTCCCTCTCTCTCTCTTACTCTGTTATCTTTTCCATGGCACTGGTGAAGTTATGGCTTGGTTACAGCTCAGTAGCCATTTTAGGTGTCGTAGATCAATAAAATGTTCAAGGGCGATAAATGGGTTTTAAATGACATTTTAATCTATTGACTGGTAGCCTGCAGTAGCACCCTATGGCCAATATGTAAATGAGCAAAAGTGACTATGTTTGAGTAGCGTTGCTCTACTACACCTGTCCTCTACCTATGCACTTTCTGTACTGCTCTACCACACCTGTGTTTTACCACACCTACACCTGTGCTCTACTACACCTGTGCTCTACTGCACCTGTGCTCTACTACACCTGTGCTCTACTGCACCTGTGCTCTACTACACCTGTGCTCTACCTGTGCTGCTCTACTACACCTGTGCTCTACCTGTACTGCTCTACCACACCTGTGCTCTACCACACCTACACCTGTCCTCTACCTGTGCTCTACTACACCTGTGCTCTACCTGTGTTCTACTACACCTGTGCTCTACCTGTACTGCTCTACCACACCTACACCTGTGCTCTACCTGGGCTCTACTACACCTGTGCTCTACCTGTGTTCTACTACATCTGTGCTCTACTACACCTGTGCTCTACCTGTGCTCTACTACACCTGTGCTCTACCTGTGTTCTACTACATCTGTGCTCTACTACACCTGTGCTCTACCTGTGCTCTACCTGTGCTCTACCACACCTACACCTGTGCTCTACCTGTGCTCTACTACACCTGTGCTCTACCTGTGCTCTACCACACCTACAACTGTGCTCTACCTGTGCTCTACTACACCTGTGCTCTACTACACCTGTGCTCTACCTGTGTTCTACTACACCTGTGCTCTACCTGTACTGCTCTACCACACCTACACCTGTGCTCTACCTGTGCTCTACTACACCTGTGCTCTACCTGTGCTCTACCACACCTACACCTGTGCTCTACCTGTGCTCTACTACACCTGTGCTCTACCTGTGCTTTACCACACCTACACCTGTGCTCTACTACACCTGTGCTCTACCTGTGCTCTACCTGTGCTCTACTACACCTGTGCTCTACCTGTGCTCTACCACACCTACACCTGTGCTCTACTACACCTGTGCTCTACTACACCTGTGCTCTACCTGTGGTCTACTACACCTGTGCTCTACCTGTGGTCTACTACACCTGTGCTCTACCTGTGCTCTACCTGTGCTCTACTACACCTGTGCCCTCTCTCTCCCTCTCTCTCTCGTCCTACCCCATGTCTATCTCTCTCCTCCTCTCGGTGGTGGTGTTGGTGTTGGGGCCAGGCCGCTCTTGCTGAGGTGGAGGTGTCTTGCTAGAGGGGTGATCTGAGGTGAATGCCTGCCCCTACCCCTGCTCCCCTGGCACAGCCTGGGGCTCTCGCCGCCAGCTGCCAGATCTTGGCGGGGGAGAACCAGGGAGGGAGGGGGAGGAAGAGGGGGAGGGGGAAGGACAGACAGTGACACACGCAGGGTTCTGGGGCAACAGCCAGCATAGGGGCCCAGGGTGGGAGAGAGAGAGAGGGAGAGAGAGAGGGAGAGCAGGGTAGAGATGGAAAGAAAGAAAGAGAAGGAGAGTGAGGGGGAATGAGAGAGGAAGTAGTGCAGCAGAGAGAGGGAACAGAGAGAAAGGGGTGGAATGAGAGAGTGAAAAGATGGAGGAAGAGAGAGGGAGGATTAGGGATGGAGAGAAAGAAAGAGCAGAAGAGAGTGAAGGAATGGGAGGAATGAGTGAATGAAGGAAAGAGGGAGGATAGTTAGAGAAGAGACTGAATGGGAGGATGCAGAGGAGAGTGAGTAAAAGAGAGAGAGTAAGCAATGCAAAAGGAGGGAGGAAGACAGAAAGAGAGAGGAGTAGAAATGAATTGATAGAGAGAGAGAACAGGAAGAAAGAGACATATAGAGAGAGAACAGGGAGAATGAGATATTAAAACTGAACACAACAAGGGTCAACAAGTCCACAATGGAGATAGAGGAACTGGGGGTGAAGAAGAAAGAAAAAGTCCAAATATACAGCAAAATACAGTGTAGCAGTGTAGTTATCAAATACAGTGTACAGTGTAGTTATTAGAAAACGAGGAACACAAATAGTGAAGGGCGTATTAGTTGCAGTAGTGCTAACCATAATTGTGCGGCTTGTAGAAAATCTACACCTCCAGTGTGTGTATGTGTACATACACACACACACAATCACACCGCCTCGCCTCTCCTCCTCTGGAGCTGATGTACATGTGTGTGTGTGTGTATGTGTGTGTTACTTGGCCTGGTGTGTGTGTGTGTGTGTGTGTGTGTGTATGTGTGTGTTACTTGGCCTGGTGTGTGTGTGTGTGTGTGTGTGTTACTTGGCTTGGCCTTCCAGAGAAGCGGCGGAGCTTTGCTTTGTGTTTTGTTCTGTTGTTGTTGAAGTCCTTTTGATTAGATGTTTTCACGTAATTCAACCCTAGACGTGAATTGGCGTACTGTCTTCTGCCCCATTTCTTTGTTACTTTTGAGCCGGGTAAGAGTGTGTGTGTGTGTCTGTGTGTGTTTGTGTGTGTGTATGTGTGTATGTGTGTGTGTGTGTACGTGTATGTGTGTGTGTGTTTGTGTGTGTGTGTGTTTGTGTGTGTGTGTATGTGTATGTGTATGTGTATGTGTATGTGTTTGTGTGTGTGTGTGTTTGTGTGTGTGTGTTAGAGAGAGAGAGAGAGAGAGAGAGAGAGATGAAGGGCAGAGAGAAAAGGGGGAATGTGGAAGAGAGAAAAAGAGAAACAGAGGATGTGAGCAAAAGGCAAGAGAAGAACAGAGAGAGAGAGAGCAGGAGAGAGAGAGAGGGAGGATGATGCCATCACCATCTGCAGTGGTCCAGTGAGGGCCAGATAAGCTGTCGGTTCGTTTGAGTAGTGTGTGTGTGTGTGTGTGACTGGTGCAGAAGCCTGCATGCCAGCGCACACAGAGATGTGTGTCAAAGTCAAAGTCTGCTTTATTGTCAATTTCTTCACATGTCAAGACATACAAAGAGATCGAAATTACGTTTCCCACTATCGCACGGTGGAGACAAGACATATTTTACCAATTAGGTCCACAGACAAACATAACATTCAAGTAAACAATATAAAAAGTAAAAATAAGAAGGCACATACAATGAAGAAATAAGAGCAGCAAAATTTGAGTTGAAAATGTGCAATTGTGCATACAGTAGACAGTCAATATAATAGTGCAAAAGTCAGGCCAATAAATGGCTGAGGTAGTTCTGTTTGACCTAAGTATGCAAGTGGCATAGTGGTGCAAGTTATGTAAGAGCAGCAGAAGTGTGTTCAGAAGTGTTTTCAGGACAACAACAACAAGTTGCAAAGTGTGCAAGTGTACAAGTGGAGTAGTGCAAGTGGAGTTGTGGGTCCAAAGTCCAGGATGTTATGTAGCTGAGGGTGGAGGGGGGAGAGAGTTCAGCATCCTAACAGCCTGGTGTATGAAGCTGTTGGTGAGTCTGGTGGTGCGGGAGCGCAGGCTTCTGTACCTCTTCCCAGAGGGCAGTTGATCAAACAAATTGTGAGCGGGGTGACTTGCATCACTCACAATTGTGGTCGCCTTGCGGGTGAGGTGGGAGGTGTAAATGTCCTTCAGGGAGGGGAGTGAAGCACCAATAATCCTTCCAGCTGTGTTCACTATGCGCTGCAGGGCTTTCCTGTTGAATTCAGTGCATCTTCCGCCCCACACAGCGATACAGCTGGAGAGGATGCTCTCAATGGTGCCTCGGTAGAATGTGGTTATGATGGCTGGTGGAGCACTTGCTCGCCTGAGTTTCCACAGGAAGTACAGGCGGCGCTGAGCTTTCTTCGCCAGTGATGCAGTGTTGTGTGGTCCAGGAGAGGTCTTCACTGATGTGCACCCCCAGGAATTTGGTCCTGCTCACTCTCCCCACCACAGCACCGTCGATGGTCAGTGGCAGGGGTTGGGTGTGACCTCTCCGGAAGTCAACAACAATCTCTTTGGTCTTGCTGATTTCACTATGTGGTTGTTGCTGTAGGTTGCAGTGCAGTCATGCGTCAGCAGGGTGAAGAGCAGCGGACTGAGCATGCAGCCTTGGGGGGCCCCCGTGCTCAGTGTGATGCTGCTTGAGATATTATTGCCAACACGTACTACTTGAGGCCTCTGACAGAGGAAGTCCAGTAGCCAGTTGCAGAGGTAGGTACTGAGTCCCAGTTTGTCAAGTTTGCAGATGAGTTGTTGTGGTATTATGGTGTTGAATGCAGAACTGAAGTCTATAAACAGCAATCTCACATATGAGTCTCTTTTTTCCAGGTGGGTGAGGGCTGGGTGGAGGGCAGAGCAGATTGCTTCCTCTGTGGACCGTTTGGCTCGGTATGCAAACTGGAAGGGGTCCAGGGTGGGGGGGAGAATGGATTTGATGTGTGACATGACAAGCCGCTCAAAGCACTTCATGATGATGGGTGTCAGTGCCACGGGGCGGTAGTCATTGAAGCAGGATGGAGCAGTTTTCTTCGGCACAGGTATGATGGAGGCAGCTTTAAAAAACATGATGGGACGATGGCTTGCTTCAGGGAAGTGTTAAGCATCCTTAAGCTCCTCAGCGCACAACCTGGGATGTTGTCTGGGCCTGCTGCCTTACGGGTGTTGATAGCAGCAAGTGTCCTCTTCACGCTGTCGGCAGAGAGGCACAGGGGCTGCTCGTGTGGAGGGGGATGGGTCTTCTGTGGGCAAGTGCTGTTTTGTGCTTCAAAGCGAGCAAAGAAGCGGTTCAGATTGTTGAGTGTGTGTGTATGTGTGTGTGTGTGTGTGTGTGTCTGTGTGACTGGTGCAGAAGCCTGCATGCCAGCGCACAGAGATGTATGTGCAGGGGGTCAGTGGGGAACGCAACTGATGCAGTTTTAATGAGACAAACACACACACACAATCACCCTCACACACAATCACACACACACACACACAATCACACACACACACACACACACACACACACACACACACGCACACTTACACACACACAATCACACACACACAATCACACACACACACAATCACCCTCACACACACACAATCACCCTCACACACACACAATCACCCTCACACACAATCACCCTCACACACACACAATCACACTTACACACACACAATCACACTCACACACACACAATCACACTTACACACACACAATCACACACACACACAATCACCCTCACACACACGTAATCACCCTCAAACACACACAATCACACTTACACACACACAATCACACACACACACAATCACACTCACACACACACAATCACACACACACAATCACACTCACACACACACACACACACACACACACACACACACACAATCACACTCACACACAATCACACACACACAATAGACTTTGCGGATAGATGGAGGGGGTGGAGTAAGATGTGGCCATGGATGTGTGTTTGTGTGCCTGCCTGAGTTTGTGTGTGTGTGTGTGTTGATAAGCCACGGCTGGCCACACACACTCTGCCCTTGAGACATGCAGCATGCAGATGACTTCAGATTATCAAAACATACACGCATTTTATTCCTGCCCAAACCAGTGTGTGTGTGTGTGTTTGTGTGTGTGTTTATTCCTGCCCAAACCAGTGTGTGTCTGTGTGTTTATTCCTGCCCAAACCAGTGTGTGTGTGTGTGTGTGTGTGTGTGTGTGTGTGTTTATTCCTGCCCAAACCAGTGTGTGTGTGTGTGTTTGTGTGTGTGTGTGTGTTTATTCCTGCCCAAACCACATCCATAAAAATACAACTTCAAACGGCCCTCTTAGGTCTTTTTATCTATTTCATGATCTTTCTCTCTTTCTTTTTTTAATACATATGCTCTCTCTCCTCGAGTCATCATGCTGTTTGACGTTCTTCGAGACATTCCATTCATATTTGTGTGCATGAGGAGAAGGAGTGAGTGGCCAGTCTTACGTGTGTGTGTGCGTGTGTGTGTGTAATCCAGTGAGTGGTCAGTTTGAGATATACCCCCAGTCTTACGTGTGTGTGTGTGTAATCCAGTGAGTGGTCAGTTTGAGATATACCCCTGTTGTATAAAATTATCCTATGGGTTGTAGACATCATGATGAGAGAACGAGTTTGAAACTGTAAAGCATGTATTCATATAACCTTAATCATAATCAAGTAATACACTGAAGTTATTCCTAACCATAATACTCATATAACATTTTAAATAACAAGTTTAACTAATACTATTAACATACTGAAGCTATTCTACCAGAATTCCCCCTACGTGCGCTCTGTATCCCTATGTCTCTGTTTGCTGCCCTGTGTCTCATTTTGTTGCACTGTGTCTCATGCTGCCTTAGCCTAGGCCTTTTGAAGAAACCAAAGTCGGCCTTGAAGCTGCAAGATAACGCATACACAGGGCGAGCTCTACTCATAACAACCAGTAGGAGAGTGCAGGGGGCGAACGATATTTAACCCATGCACAATGTATGACCTGTGATCACTCTATACTGCACACCCCTGAACTTTCCATAAACTTAAGGTGAAAAGTTCATTCGGGGTAGTGTTGTGTCAGCATTTTGGAGGGGTATAAGTAAGAGAGTTCTACCTTTGTTCGGGAGTGCGATCGTGCGATCCACTCAGGCTTTGCGCTATGTAGTCATTAAAGGAATTTTTGCACGGAACTCTGCCGGACTTTTGCGCCTTCTTTTTGGGACAAGTTTTTGACTTCAGCACTTATAATGGTGTATTTTTGTTACGTTGTTGGCAAGATGTTTGGACTTAATTTCTGGCCCGAGTCTGAATATCTGCCACGACATTTGGCGAGCCAGCCAGGAGAGATAACGAGACACCCGAAGCTTGGGGGGACGAGCCTGCACTACAGGACACCAGGGCCCACAAAATTTAATGCGAAGTAGAGCTTTTTGTTTTCTGTGATTTTGTTGAGTGTGTTGGAGTGCAGGACTCCACCCAGGTTGACGGTAAGAAATTGTCTCTCCTCCAAAAGAACCTAGTTAAATTGTTAAACATAAAATTAAGAGTATTGAAAAGAGTCGCTGGCAGAGTTTGGTGCAAAATATATGTGTAATAACCCCGCATGTGTGTGCTTATGTTTTGTAAACTAACAACCGTATTGTGCAGTAGTAGGCTATGAATGAGAAATTACTAGGAGTGCTGTTTGGCATCAGATCACAGTTTTTGTGCTTATCAGAGGATGACCTTGAATATCCCGGACAGAAAAGAGCCTGAGCTCAGTGAAAAAAAAAAAAATTATGGTTAGAAATGACTGAAACTGTTTGGAAGTGGCGGCATAGGTTATCAAAAGGTTTATTTAAGTATATACCATTAGAAATTAAGGCGTAAATAATTTGCAGGGATCAGTTTTGAGAGTGTGTGGGCGACATCGGGTGTGCGCATTCTCATAAACTTTCCTGTCAACTGAAAATGCATGACAAAAGATATAAAATATGGCTTTCAGTCTTCTGCAATCCTTTTTTATGTCCTGAATTACGTTTGAATCGCTTAAAAGATGTTTGTCTCATCTTTCCCCATGAAATAGGTGAACCATAGTCATACAATTTGTTCCGTTCGACAAGTTTTTAAAAAAAAAATCTCTTTGTGTTTATTGCCCCCTCCCTATATACTGAGCCTTAAAGGAGCCGCACCATTTTTATACCATACCAATTGGATAGATATTTGAAAAGAATGTTTAAAAAAAAAAAATAAAAAAAAAAGCAAAAGTTTAAGAAAATGAAACAAAGCTGAGCCCAACATCTGAGAGTAAATGTGATGAAGAGCAATGGATGGTTAGAATATGGATGAAGAGCAATGGATGGTTAGAATATGGATGAAGAGCAATGGATGGTTAGAATATGGATGAAGAGCAATGGATGGTTAGAATATGGATGAAGAGCAATGGATGGTTAGAATATGGATGAAGAGCAATGGATGGTTAGAATATGGATGAAGAGCAATGGATGGTTAGAATATGGATGAAGAGCAATGGATGGTTAGAATATGGATGAAGAGCAATGGATGGTTAGAATATGGATGAAGAGCAATGGATGGTTAGAATATGGATGAAGAGCAATGGATGGTTAGAATATGGATGAAGAGCAATGGATGGTTAGAATATGGATGAAGAGCAATGGATGGTTAGAATATGGATGAAGAGCAATGGATGGTTAGAATATGGATGAAGAGCAATGGATGCTTAGAATATGGATGAAGAGCAATGGATGGTTAGAATATGGATGAAGAGCAATGGATGCTTAGAATATGGATGAAGAGCAATGGATGGTTAGAATATGGATGAAGAGCAATGGATGGTTAGAATATGGATGAAGAGCAATGGATGGTTAGAATATGGATGAAGAGCAATGGATGGTTAGAATATGGATGAAGAGCAATGGATGGTTAGAATATGGATGAAGAGCAATGGATGGTTAGAATATGGATGAAGAGCAATGGATGGTTAGAATATGGATGAAGAGCAATGGATGGTTAGAATATGGATGAAGAGCAATGGATGGTTAGAATATGGATGAAGAGCAATGGATGGTTAGAATATGGATGAAGAGCAATGGATGGTTAGAATATGGATGAAGAGCAATGGATGGTTAGAATATGGATGAAGAGCAATGGATGGTTAGAATATGGATGAAGAGCAATGGATGCTTAGAATATGGATGAAGAGCAATGGATGGTTAGAATATGGATGAAGAGCAATGGATGCTTAGAATATGGATGAAGAGCAATGGATGGTTAGAATATGGATGAAGAGCAATGGATGGTTAGAATATGGATGAAGAGCAATGGATGGTTAGAATATGGATGAAGAGCAATGGATGGTTAGAATATGGATGAAGAGCAATGGATGGTTAGAATATGGATGAAGAGCAATGGATGGTTAGAATATGGATGAAGAGCAATGGATGGTTAGAATATGGATGAAGAGCAATGGATGGTTAGAATATGGATGAAGAGCAATGGATGGTTAGAATATGGATGAAGAGCAATGGATGGTTAGAATATGGATGAAGAGCAATGGATGGTTAGAATATGGATGAAGAGCAATGGATGGTTAGAATATGGATGAAGAGCAATGGATGGTTAGAATATGGATGAAGAGCAATGGATGGTTAGAATATGGATGAAGAGCAATGGATGGTTAGAATATGGATGAAGAGCCTATTAGAAAAAGCTTATTTGTGTGTTTAATTGTGTCTTGCATAAATGTTAGCTACTGCTGTGCTTGAATACCAGCTGTTAATTAGCTTTTGTAGCTGTAAGTTAGTTCACTAATTGACACAAATCTAATTATATCCCTGATCATTGCAAATGAAGTGTAAGATTAAAGGGCTTTTGTGAGACGGGACGCCTCTGCTATTAGCTCTTGACGAATAATGGGTCGGGAGAGAGCTATAGTTCAGAACCTAAAAAGATATAATCGCGATGAATTCCGCACGACAAAGATGTCGGATTTCGGGATTGTCGCTTGATAGAATCTTAATCGCGGACTAACGTTTCAGTGACATAAGGGTCGCATGAGAGAAGTCACGCTGAGTACTGCGGTGGGCTGCTCATAGACATTGATGTTGTCGTGGGATAGCTGCCGGCAGGTAAAAATTGCCCTAGTCGCTCAGTAAATTTTATGTTTCACATGAGGACAGGTTTGCAATAGTAATTGCTATCCACTCGAGGCGCGCACGGGTGGAGAGGCTGGAAATGGCACGCCTCATAGTAAGCTAAAGGATAAGAAGGTATTTGTGTTGGTATTGAAGGGCATTGGTGCGGGGAATAATTGGTGAAATAAAGGTGAATCAGATGTGGTATTACTGCACCTTACTGTAATTGCTATTACTAATTTCAGTCATTTGAAATTAGAAAAATGTATGCTACAATTACTAGTGTTGCTGAGCATATGTTGTTATGAGTTAATGTTGAGTTTAGTTTGTATTTTCGTTGGTTATTTTTTGTTGGTTACGTTTTTTGAAACAAAGTAATAGCCTGCCTGGTGTGTTGTGGTACTGTCATTGGTTGGTGCAGCGTAAAATCAAAAGATGGAAATTGATGGAAAAGAGAACATTTTGGCTGGAGAGATAACTTAGAAACGTGAGTGATATAAAAATTTTTTGGAAAAGATTGATGTAATATCTCATACTAACCAATGTAAGTGCATGCAAACCGAGGGCAAGTAAATGTTTCTGTGTGTCTGAGAAAGTGAGTTTATCTAACTTCTGATTGCTGTAGAGGTCTCCGCCACTGAGCCCTGACCTCCCCTCAAGGAAACCGGGAAAAGACTGTACAGCAAAAGTTAAGCCCAGTGCCTTGGACAGAATTTGTGCTGTGTCCAAGTGTATAAGCGGGTGTACCCGGGTTGAGGTGGAAGCATGACTCATGTGCGGATGGACACTGAATTGAGAAAATGGAATTGGAACTTTTGACCAATTATTGTGTTTAGTCACCAGTTTTAGTTAACTTGTTAGAAAGGAAAGGATAGTATAACAGAAAAGAACAGAAAAATGAATATTGCATTCTAGAAAAAAATCATAGTCTCAATTGTTCCGGTCAATATTAGGATCACAATCGTTTGCCACAATTATGCCATCCATCTTCTGAACTTAAAGTGAGTTTAATTGAAATGTTGAATACAATTTAACTGAAGAACTAAGATTATATACAATAAAATAAAAATGTTTTAAAAGGTTATCCTTAAAATAGTTACCACAGTGTAAGAAATGTACTGAATTGATAAATCTAAGAAAAAAAAAAGAGTAGAGAAAGGAAATTTCGAAAAATACTTTGATTAAGTTGTTATTAGGATAAAAATCTAAATTGAAATAACAAATTGACTAACTGCACAGTGTAGTGTCTGTTCTGAGATACCATCATAATTTGGGGAATGATATGAAAACCAGGGTATTCTTTGAAACAAATAGGGTTAATGTTTTAGATAAGGCAGGGTACAGAAGCAGGGAAAGATTAGAAACTAACCACTGACTAAACACAGTTTTGAGTCTGTCTACAGGCTGTGTGCCCTCTGAATCCGAGACCCAGGCCCTGATTACAGCCAACCGACATGTCACCCACACCAACGTCTACCCATGTGATACCAATGCTAAGACTGTTTCAGAGACGGTTAGCCACCGCTGCCAGACTCAAGGGGGAGGAGCCACAAGTCCCACCTCGACAAAAGGAGTGGACCACAGCAAGAGGGAGGAGCATTTGCATTCTCCTGATACTGCTCACTGGGCCTGACTCCTTTTCAACCGAGCCTCATTTTGGAAAAAGGAGTGAAAGAACACAAAAAGGCAGACAGCCTCCGCAAGTGAAGTAAGAGACTACCAAAAATACACCAACTATGGCTGGAACTGTCTTTATGGCATTCAAAAAAATAAATAAATAAATAAAAAAAATTAAAAAATCATACTCATCAGAATATGAGTGGGAGAGGGACTATGAGGTCCCCACTTGATCAACAAATGTCAACTGTCAACCAAGGTGCAGCAAATACCAATGCAACAAGTCTCGATGTGGCAACAATTAAAGAGACAGTATGATCGTTGATGAAAAGGAATGAGCATGGAGTGAGATCTCATCAATCTCCAGAGTGGCTGTCAGGGCTGGATCGGACCAGAGGTACACTTCAGTTGGACCTCCACCAATATTCAAGTCACAACTAAAAGACGACACACATGTACTAACCCCCACCACACCTTAAGAAGGGACAGAACGATTGACGGCATGTTCTTCAAGGATACTGAGGATTGAAATGTAAGCCAGGAGTCTTTAAGGATGCTCTGGCTCAAAATTCAAATCATTTTCAATCCATGGTTCTGGTTGCCAGGCCAGTCCAGAATCAGTCTAAATTTGCATTCATGGCTTTAGGATGCCATGGATATGAATCCATAGCCAGTAATCCCTAAGAAAGGGTTCAATCTGATGTGTCATTGAAGAAGATGCTCTACTAGGGCTTAGAATAATACACATGGTCAACACACATTAATGATTAGGGAAACTGAAAGGGCAAGTAAAGGCCAGAACAATTAAGTATTCTTCAATATTGATCTCATAACTGATTAAGGAGTAATGGTATTAAGAGCAGTAGGTAATAATGGACACTTTGTTGTGCTTCCCAAATCTCATAAAGAGTGAGAGTATGGCTTATGACAATCTATATAAGAAAAACTACAAACAATAATAGTGTAACAGTTGCCTTATAAAAACAAAACTTTCATTATTTTTAACTATGATATGATAAATGTCATATGCTGAATGAACAGACAAAGAAAATTTGAACAGAAT
The DNA here is from genome assembly GCF_046254945.1 of Alosa pseudoharengus. Lineage (NCBI taxonomy): Eukaryota > Metazoa > Chordata > Actinopteri > Clupeiformes > Clupeidae > Alosa > Alosa pseudoharengus. The sequence goes on along the minus strand of NW_027468609.1, from coordinate 1,613,751 downwards.
AAATTTGATAAGCATAAAAACACTCTGTAGAGCGCTATGAGACATGTGTAATGTTGTGGCGCTCTATAAGTGAAATTAATTTGAAATTGAAATTAAAAGTAACAGAATAAACCAAAAAATCTAAATAAATCTAAAATCATAAATAATCGCTTTATAATAATAATAATAATAAAAAAAAAACATAAACTATTTCCATGAAATGATAACTCTGTGAAATAATTAATTAGTTACAAGGAAGGTGGAAATGCGTGAAAAGTTGGTAAGATGATTGTGATCGCTTAGTATTGATTGACGGTCGACATGAGAAATAAGGATGTGGGTAGTAGGGAGTGAATACCCAAAGCAACAATATTTCAGAATAACTAATAGCATAAAACCTTGCCATCCTACTGGAACTGTTGGACGCAACAGGGTGGGGCAGATTAGCTGTTACTGATTCAGAATGAGGCTTGAGTGAGTGACAGGTGAGTGAAAGATGTAAGAGTGAGTGTGCATGCAATTTGTGAATGGAGCGACGTACCTGGGGTCTTAATCAGACTGACAACCAAAAGAATACGAGACCTATCCCACTTTTTGTTGACATTGAAAAAATGTCAAAAGGAGGGAGGGATATGAAATTTGAATAACAGCATGTAGACATTGATTGCTACGAAATATTACTATTATTAACCATTACTAACTATTAACTAACTACTATTACTAACTATTAATCTAAATATTAATCTAAATATTAATCTGTGTGTCATATAATCTAACATATTGTCAGGGTTGCAGTATGGAGAGCTGGACCGAGGCGCAGGGCAAGTAGCGATCGAGGCACACGTAAACGTCAGAACAGGAATCTTTAATACAAAATGCACACTACAACCACGAAACAACCACGAAACAACATCAAAGACCGACAGGGGACTGAGGGGAGACAGAGGGTTTAAATACACAGGGACTTAACAAGGCACAGGTGGACACGAAACAAGGTAAAACGAGAGACAGGTGAACACAGGGCTGGAATTCATAATTAAATGAGCAGACTAATAATGACAAACAGGTGAGGGGCGGAGACACAGGGAACTGGGACATGGCAAGACAAACAAAGGAGCACATGGCTGACAGGAAGTAAACAAAGGAGGGACAGGGAACACAGGATCGTTACACATATAATCTAACTAACTTTGGGTAAATTGTTTTACAGATTTGATAACGACTGACTTAAAGAAGGACTTATGGGCTAAATCTAACTGATTGTATGAATTTCTTCATCTGAAAATCTTCCAAGTTCCCAAACGGTTTAGGATTTGTGTGGCTGTATGGGTTGTGTGCTGTTTCTTTTTGTTCTATTCTGCTGTCTCTATAAATCTGACCAGGAGTGCTACATTGCTTGAGCGAGGTGTGAGGATTTGAGAGTCTGGGGGAGTCCACCTGTAACTGTTGCTTTCAGCTCAATGCGGCTACAGTCATCTACTCCAGTGGCGGTGTTACACAATGTCCACAGTTAGATGACTTCAAACTACGACCAGAACCCTGCAACCAGATGATCTCAACTCAAAACCTCTACACCCAAATGACACCAGCTCCAGGCCAGAGGATTTCAACTTCACTTCCATCTCCAGTCCACGCCCCAAGCCCATTCCCTATTCCTAGCCCATTCCCTACTCCAAACCCATTAACATACCCAAGCCCATTCCCTACTCCAAACCCATTAACATACCCAAGCCCATTCCCTATTCCTAACCCATTCCCTACTCCTAGCCCATTCCCTACTCCAAACCCATTAACATACCCAAGCCCATTCCCTATTCCTAGCCCATTCCCTACTCCTAGCCCATTCCCTACTACAAACCCATTACCACCCCCAAGGCCATTCCCTACTCCAAACCCATTAACATACCCAAGCCCATTCCCTACTCCTAGACCATTCCCTACTCCTAGCCCATTCCCTACTACAAACCCATTACCACCCCCAAGGCCATTCCCTACTCCAAACCCATTACTATCCCCAAGTCCATACCCTGCTCCAAGTTTAATACCTATTCCAGGTCCAGCCCCAGTCCTACAATAAGATTGCGCTGGACTGGGATATGCGATAGCATGAAAGGCCAATGGGGAATTCTGAATTAAAGCCAAAGCAACGCGATTGACATGAGATCACAATCACCTAAATCCAACAAACGGCTCAGATGAGGAAGATTCATACACCGCATTGTACACATCTAGGGACGGTAACACCAGTTTCTGATATTCTACTCTAAGATAAAACCATCAAGGAAGAAACAAAGAGCATAATACCAAAGAAAGAGAAAATGCCATTATAGAAGTAACAAGGACCCCATTCATGACCACATTAATGCCTGTAGCATAAGCAGGGCCCACACCAAAAGAACCATGAAATGAACACAAGGTACCAGCAACAAGATCAGTAGGAGAACCAACAACTCAACGACCAACTATGCAATGTGACTTTGCAGCTTATAGATTTTACCGTGCTGGTGAAGACCATCAACAAATGGCTTTTTACCTTCAACAAGCAAATCATGAGTGTGATACTACATTAAGTAGTCAGTATGTTGTTTTTAATCACCTATTGTACATATGTTCAAAACTATCCATAACTATTTTGTGTTAAACAAAAAGATACAATCAGTGTGTATGAAAAGTGTGTGTACTAGTACTGCATTATCTTGTGGGTGTATAACATCAAAACCATATGTTGTGTGTATACCATGATGGCTTAGTCAAAAGCGAAAATACGACACGGAAATGCATGTTCACTGACATGTTAATGGTGATATTCCTTCTTACCTCTACCCATTTTTGATACTCTTATAGTGTACAAAGTCGGAGACAGTAGCCAGTATAAGAAATAAAAATGAGAAAGGAAGGATAATTTTTAGTTTGTGAGACTATGCAAGTCTCAAAGGAGGGAATGTTGTATAAAATTATCCTATGGGTTGTAGACATCATGATGAGAGAACGAGTTTGAAACTGTAAAGCATGTATTCATATAACCTTAATCATAATCAAGTAATACACTGAAGTTATTCCTAACCATAATACTCTTATAACATTTTAAATAACAAGTTTAACTAATACTATTAACATACTGAAGCTATTCTACCAGAATTCCCCCTACGTGCGCTCTGTATCCCTATGTCTCTGTTTGCTGCCCTGTGTCTCATTTTGTTGCACTGTGTCTCATGCTGCCTTAGCCTAGGCCTTTTGAGGAAACCAAAGTCGGCCTTGAAGCTGCAAGATAACGCATACACAGGGCGAGCTCTACTCATAACAACCAGTAGGAGAGTGCAGGGGGCGAACGATATTTAACCCATGCACAATGTATGACCTGTGATCACTCTATACTGTACACCCCTGAACTTTCCATAAACTTAAGGTGAAAAGTTCATTCGGGGTAGTGTTGTGTCAGCATTTTGGAGGGGTATAAGTAAGAGAGTTCTACCTTTGTTCGGGAGTGCGATCGTGCGATCCACTCAGGCTTTGCGCTATGTAGTCATTAAAGGAATTTTTGCACGGAACTCTGCCGGACTTTTGCGCCTTCTTTTTGGGACAAGTTTTTGACTTCAGCACTTATAATGGTGTATTTTTGTTACGTTGTTGGCAAGATGTTTGGACTTAATTTCTGGCCCGAGTCTGAATATCTGCCACGACACCCCCAGTCTTATGTGTGTGTGTGCGTGTAATCCAGTGAGTGGTCAGTTTGAGATATACCCCCAGTCTTACGTCAAGCAGTAGCAACACCAGCGAGGACCACTACCCCTGGTCTGCATGTCTATGTGGAATGTTGTTTGATAATGTCCTAATGTCCATTCATTATTTTGTCCTTCTTTATTGTCATGTTGAAAATTTGAGGAAAATCAACATTTTCATTTCAAAATATTTGCTAAACTATGTTGTACTGTAAGTGGCACAATGCCATGTGTCCCAGATAGAGAAATGAAACAGCTGGGCTCCTGTTACCGTTACAATGCCATGTGTCCCAGATAGAGAAATGATCGTTTAACATTTAACACGAAACAGCTGGAAACGGGAAGGAGAAGATAAGAACACGTGTGAAGTAGCAAAACATGGAGCTCCTGAGCTCATCCACCACTTGCTGACAAAGCTGTGTAGTTTTAAGTGTGTGTGTTGCGTGTGTGTGTGCGCGTGTGTGTGTTGCGTGCGTGTGTGTGTGTGTGTGTTGCGTGTGTGTGTGTGTGTGTGTTGTGTGCCTGCGTGTGTGTGTGTGTGTGCCGCGTATTTTTAAGGGCCAAGGCCACACATACGGTAAGATCATAACAGAGATGTTTACGGACTTTTGGCGGCTACTCCACAGATGACTTGGGCCCAATGAAGATCAAAGCCAGAGCATCCTGGACCAAGAGACGACATGGCTTGTGTGTGTGTGTGTGTGTGTGTGTGTGTGTGTGCGCACGCGTGTATGTGTGTGTCTGTGTGTCTCTGTTTCTACATTTTTTTTACTGTGGAGAAGCGTCTGAGGTCACGGCGTTGGGAGGAGGAGGAGGAGTAAGAGGAGAAAGAGGGAGAGGAGGAGTAAGAGGAGGAGCAGGAGGGGGAGGATGAGGTGGAGGAAGAGGAGGAGGAGGTGAAGTAAGAGGAGGAGGAGGTGGAGTAAGAGGAGGAGGATGAGGTGGAGGAGGAGGAGTAAGAGGAGGGGAGTGTGAGATGTTTTGCCTGCATGCACTCAGGACAGGCGAGTGACGTTACTGGGCTACGTCACAATCTAAGATAATCAAGCACATGCTCAGGAGATGCGCTGAACGCTGCGCTGGACGCTGCGCTGGACACTGTTGATATGAGCACCGCAGCCATGACGCTGATTGTGATGATTATAATCGTCATGGCAATGATGATGAATTAGTTCTTTCCCATCAGCAACGCTCATACTCATGGCAGCCTTCCAGAAAAGGATTACAAAAGTGTGAGGAGTGAGAGTGTGCTGCGTATTGTGTGTGTTTGTGTGTGTGTGTGTGTATGTATGTATGTGTGTACATGTGTGTGTGTGTGTGCAAGAGGTCTTCAATCAGTGGAGAGCAGATGACCCTCATGTGTGTGTGTGTGTGTATGTCTGTGTTTGTACATGTGTGTGTGTGATTTTGAAAAGGATTACAAAAGTGTTGGAGTGAGAGTGTGGTGCGTATTGAGAGGGTCATCTGCTCTCCACTGATGGAAGACCTCTTGCAGTTGACCACCCAAGACAAAGAGCTCTCTAGGATGCCCTCAGTATCTGTGTGTGTGTGTGTGCGCGCGTGTGTGTGTGATCTGCTCTCCAGTGTTGCAGTTGACCACCTAAGAAAAAGAGCTCTCTAGGATGCCCTCAGTATCTGTGTGTGTGTGTGTGTGTGTGTGCGTGTGTGTGTGCGTGTGTGTGTGTGTGTGCGCGTGTGTGTGTGATCTGCTCTCCAGTGTTGCAGTTGACCACTTAAGAAAAAGAGCTATCTAGGATACCCTCTGAATCTGTGGGCCTCTAACTCAGGGACACAAGATGTCCTGGGAGAAATTGTGGAATTCTACACACATACACACACACACACAAACTCACGCACACATGCACACACACACACATGCATAAACACACATTCACACACACATGCACACACACAGACACATGCACACACACACACACATGCATAAACACACACTCACATGCACACACACCACAGCATAAACACACACTCACGCACACACCACAGCATAAACACACACTCAAGCCAGGCTTGTGCAAAATTCTAGAATTGGATTGAAACTGGCTCTTAAATTCCAATTCAATTCATGAATTTCACTTGCATTTCAATTGAGGTAGCAAACAGGAAGCAGAATTGCAATTCGAATTGTGCACAACCCTGACTCAAGCACACACACACACACACACACCACAGCACAACCCCAATTCCCTGGAGGCAGAATATATATATGGATCTCTCTTCTCTCCCTCTCTTCTCTCTCAGCTTTGTGGCTTTTTTTGAGCCAATAACAAGAATGATTTTGATCTGAACTGAACAGAATCCTGGGGATGTGTGAGTGTGTGTTCCTTGTCTGCTTGTGGGATATACGGCCCATGCGTACAGTGTGCTGAGCAGCTGCCGTTGCTCACATGCGGGGTGGAGTGTTTTGGGACTTTCTTTGTGTGTGTGTGTGTGTGGAGTGTTTTGGGACTTTCTTTGTGTGTGTGTGTGTGTGGAGTGTTTTGGGACTTTCTTTGTGTGTGTGTGTGTGCAGTGTTTTGGGACTTTCTAAAATGAGAAGTTGGCTCCTGGCTGGAATGTGCACGGAAGCTTCATCTATATACAAACTCCTTTTTTCATGGGAAATGGCAAATCATTCTTTCGCCCATTCTCTTCTCTCCTCTCTCCTCTACTATACTACTATACTCTCCTCTCCTCTCCTCTTCTCTACTCTCCTCTCCTCTCCTCTTTTCACCAGAGGCCTCCTTATGTAACCTCAGCAAAAGTCTGCAGTCTCTCTCATACGCTTGTGTGTGTGTGTGTGTGTGTGTTTGTCTCTGTCTGTATGTTCATCTGTGTCTGTCTCTGTGTGTGTGTGTCTGTCTCTGTGTGTGTGTGTCTGTCTGTCTATGTCGGTGCCTTTGTTTGTCTGTGTGTTTTTGTCTCTGTGTGTGTGTGTGTCTCTGTGTGTGTGTGTGTCTGTCTGTGTGTGTGTGTCTCTGTGTGTGTGTGTGTCTGTCTGTCAGTGTGAGGCATCCTGTATGTGTTGTCCTTAGAGGGGGCAGCAGGGTACAGCGCTATGACCCCCACCTCTGTGTGTGTGTGTGTGTGTGTGTGTGCTGTTTTGACAGGCCCCTCTGTCTTGTTTTCCGTGTTTTTCTTCTCTTTTTCTGCTCTCTGTTCCCTCTCTCTCTCTCTCTCTCTCTCTCTCACACACACACACACACACACATCGCACTGCTGGGAACTGTTTTTAAAAGAGTGCTGCTCCATTCCTGTAAGCTCACATGAAGGATGTTTCCTTGACACCTTCAACTTGTCTCGTTTTGTGTATGTGCTCTACGTGACCGCGTGTATGTGTGCATGTGTGTGTGTGTGTGTGTGTGTCTGTGTGTGTGTCTGTGTGTGTGTCTGTGCGTCTCTCTCTCTCTCTGTGTGCACTCAGATGATGCCAGACAGGTCAAGGAGTCGTCAGTGTAATACTATAAGAGGAACCTCTTACCTCAGATGTGTTGACCAAACCAGTTTGGGTCACTTGTCCTGGGGGTAGTGGGCAGTGTGTGTGTGTGTGTGTCCTGGGGGTAGTGGGCAGTGTGTGTGTGTGTGTGTCTTGGGGGTAGTGGGCAGTGTGTGTGTGTGTGTGTGTGTGTGTGTGTCCTGGGGGTAGTGGGCAGTGAGGTGACGTGCTGCAGGAAGTCTTTTTATTAGCACAGCAGGCCAGCTCTTGGATCAATCACACACACAGTCCCTTTTTAATGGAAAAGCGACTTACACACACACACAGTCACACACACACACACACATACACATTCACACACTCACACACACAGTCACTTTCATGGAAAAGCGACTTACACACACACACAGTCACTTTCATGGAAAAATGACTTACACACACACACACACACAGTCACTTTCATGGAAAAATTACTTACACACACACACACACAGTCACTTTCATGGAAAAGCGACTTACACACACACACACACAGAGTCACTTTCATGTGTGTTAATGTGTATGTGTGTGTATGTGTGTTTGTGTGGTTGAATAGTGGACACCATCACTGACCTCTTTCTTCCTTTGTCCCTTCTCTCTCCAGGAGAGGTTCTGAGTCTGGTGGATGACCTCTTCTCTGGACTGGGCTCGGCCTGTGTGGTTGCCGGGAGACGGAGCCCAGACAGCTCCCACCCTTCTCTCTACACGCTGGTCTTCAAGTGTCTAGAGCCAGATAGCCTCTACAAGTAAGTGTGCCCGCCACTCAGCCAGATGCGGCCCAGATGCGGCCCAGAGGCGTGTTCAAATGAATAAATAATGGTAAAGGTCTGCTAATGTTTTTACACATTCTTTTGTTTGTTTTGAGTTCACTATGATCATTTGCACATACACACATGTTTCATGAGACATGACTCATCATTCATACCAAACCTTTCATGAATGTGGAAGACAGAACGACGACAACTTGTCAAAATAAAAGTCCATCAATCGCATAGCAGCATTGCCGTTTTTGTTCCAAACCTCTTACCTGACCATGTCACATCTGAGTCAATGGGCTACTCCAGTGCCAAAAAGACAGAACATGGTCAAGCAAATCAGTTTTGTTTCATAAAAATGTATTTGTTTTATGATGTAACCTTTGCAGATAATTTCTCATCTTTTGCTACTGGGAATGTCCAACTGTTCCAGGTTACACAAATACAAGTCAGCTGAATGTAGGCTAGTTTACCTCCCAGTGTTAAACTCAATGATTACAAATACTTCACAACTTGTATAGTAAAGTGACATTCAATGTAGTCTTCATAAGATATTCATGAAATATTTACAAAAACGGCCATGCTGCTTTGCAATTGATGGACTTGTATTTTGACAAATTGTCGTCGTTCTGTCTTCCACATTCATGAAAGGTTTGGTATGAATGTTAATTCAAGTCTCATGAAACAGTCATGAATGCCTTATGTGCAGTTTATGACAGCTGCTATGAATGTGTCAAGTAAAGTGTTACCAAACATTCACATTTGAAAAGTTCATTTTTTAACCAGAAACGTTTGCCCATATTTTATCAATTTGAACGCACCTCACCAGGTGAGCACTGGCCAGGTGACAGAGTCGCCATCCCTGGCTCCATCTCCGGTGCGGTCAGTCACATGGTAGCATTATATTGAACTGGACAGATTTATCTGGGGTTATCTGCCCAGGTGCTACAAAAAGATGATTGTTGCCATCCTAGATCTCAGTACTCAGATTTGGCACTGGAACTATGCAGAGCCCAACGCCAGGCCTAACCAGCCTGGGGCACCAAAACTAGCTGAGTGTAACCCTCTTGGCCCTGTAGTCACACATGTGTGTATTACAGTTTTCTCAGTTGCTTTGGTGCTTTTCTCACATCACTATTAACATTTGCACAGCAGTTAGTGCATTTCTCAAAACAATTAGTGCAAACTGCAAAACCTAGTGGATAGCCTGCAAAAGCACGTCACTTGCTCAAAATGGATAGTCCATTCCTCAAAAAGCAAGTATTTATGTTAATGAAACTCAAATTAGAAGTCTTGACACCATCGTTAATGAACAAGATAGTAAAATGGCTTTGTCATGTTTTCATTACGACAGTTTATGCTCTTAGTGTTTTCCCATGCAAAAAAAGGTCAAAACTCGGTGACACTACCTGAAAATGTTCAAGACAGCACTATACAGTACTTGTACAGCCATTTGAAAACTACAGTAAAGTTAGATATTGTTGTAGTTAGGGGAGTAACTGAGTACAAGACACTGAATATGTACGTTTCACAGTTTTACTGTATATGCTCTTTGCAATTCTACAGCATTGTGACAGAATTTGATAACTTGTTCACCAATTTTGTATGTAATGACTCCAGCAATTAAATGAAGACTATTAGTTTTATTGGCAACGACTAGTCAGTATCCATAACTATAGTTCATTTTGACTGACATGACAAAGCAACTGATACATGTTCAAAAGCATTTGCAATTTGTTCAGAGAAAAGAAGAAATTGCTACTATGATGTGCACAAATGACTAAATGTTGTGGAGGTTGAACTAATAATTCTGATCTGAGAAAAGCATCAAAGCAACTGAGAAAACTGTAACAGGGAGAAGCGTCCCAAATCAAGCAGGGAGAAGCGTCCCAAATCCAGCAGGACATTTCCTACCCTAACCCTAACCCAAATCCAGCAGGGCATTTGAGGTTATTTTTCTCTCTCTGTGTTTGTTTTGGTTTGGGGTGTTTTTACAGGATATTAGCGTAAAGCAAATGGGCAGTGTGAGTTTCGGGGACGCTAGGACGTCTTGTGTTGACAAATGGAGACTTTTGACCTCAGCGCTGCCAGGGAAGTGTGCTTAGCGGCGCTCAGTGCTTAGCGCTGCCAGGGCAGTGTGCTTAGCGGTGCTCAGTGCTTAGCGCTGCCAGGGAAGTGTGCTTAGCGGTGCTACCAGGATCTTAGCGCTGCCAGGGAAGTGTGCTTAGCGGCGCTCAGTGCTTAGCGCTGCCAGGGAAGTGTGCTTAGCGGCGCTCAGTGCTTAGCGCTGCCAGGACAGTGTGCTTAGCGGCGCTATCCAGATCTTAGGGTTACATGCTGCTATTCCGACATGCCGCTACTTAGACATTGGCGTCTAATTGTCGAAGTGGCGGCATTAACATTAATTTTCAGGCGTCCCACTACTGCGACATTTTTTTTTTCATTGTCGGAGTAGCGGCACTTGACCTTTTTTCAAACGTCCTGCCATTCCGACACGAGGTCATTAACAGTGCCATAGCCAGGATTTTTCAACGGAGTGGACTTTTGCGAAGTAGGCCTAGGGTGGGCCTTTATTTTTTTTATTCCAATATGGGCAGTATAGCCTAGGCCTACAGTAATCGTCCCAACTTTAAACAACACACGATTTCATCACAGCTCAGACGATTCATGGCAAAAAAAACAATAAAAGGCTACATTGATAAATAGCAGGGGCATCGACAGGATTGGATTCTATAATAGCCTATAAAGAACTTTAACCGAATGAAACCGAAAGGTTAGTCGCGTCTTTAAGAGTGCGCCTCACACACACCAGCTCCGTTGAACATTGTATTTTTCGTGTATTTGAAATGTCGGGTAGTCTAAATTATAGCCTACAGCGCGTGCATCTCAGAGGAAGAGATTTTGGAGAGAGAGAGAAGATTTAACCTATGATGATTGTGATGATTATTTGGGTCTGGTGGTAATTAGACTTGAGTATAGATACCTACGAATTGTTTTGAATAAAAAAAGATAAGACAACAAATGAAATGTGACCCTGCAAGTCGTTTTGGTAAAATTTACAAAATTAAGTTATTGTACTCACACGAACGGCCATAAACTAAACTTTCCAATAATATGCATATCGAGGGTATTGCAAATAGTATTGGGTATTGGATAGTCGCCGACCCTCATTAGATGTGGATATTTGGAGGTTAGGATAGCCTTCAAGAAACAAGGTTATCGCAGTTGCTGTGAGACATACTTCTCCAGTCTCTCTCAAAATCAAAACACACCCAATTCACGCTTGGACTTTTCGATTATGTTTCTAAATGTTGGGACTGATGGACACTGAACTCTGGGGGTTATTTGAACGTTCGTTGTGAAGGGGTTTACTGTAAAAGGAGCGTCGGATATCCCGCCTGTCTTTGCACAATTATAGGGCCATGATAATGCATGCGCTAGCCTAGAGTCGAGAGAAAGAAGACTAAATAAATATGCAGACATGTTATGTACAATTCAACAACTGCACGCATGACATATAAAATATATATTCCTAGCCTACATTATTGTGTAGTAAATTGAGTTTATCCAACCTGGCAAGCCAAAATGCGTTGCACATGGCTTTATCATTGTCCTCTAAAATGCAATAAGCAACTTGAATATATCGCACACCCAGTTTGAACACCCTGATGGACACTGAACTCTGGGGGTTATTTGAACGTTTACTGAAGTGGTTTAGGCTACTGGAGCAAGAATTCCGCTCGTCTTTGGGCAATTGGCCATTGATTGACGGCCATTAATGAATTAATATAGGTGGCCTGCACGCACAGAGTTTGTTTGATGAAGTTTCCGACCGTTTTCCCCTGAGAGCTTAGAGAATAAAATGAGGAGAGCTACCTGTGTTTTACATATAATATGTAACATTTATTCACATGGCCAGTTCAAAATCACCTAAGGTTATGACTGAAATGTGTGCCGATATCAATTATTGGGAAAAACATTGTTTGGAGTGGATGGCGGGTGGATTGTTGATGTAGCTGCAGGTGCAGGTTTTGAATGCCAGCAAAGATCATTGCTCCGATCGTGTCCACCCTGTCTGCTTCTGTCAGCATCTTCTCCATTTGGCGTTCTGAGCAGAAAACAAGGAGGGAATAAGTATGACGGGACAAATATTTGCTGTGATGGAGCAGGAGGGTCGTCCAGTGCCACTACCTGTTGTTAGTGTCGCCCTTCACAGGGACCTTTTATGTGCTTGGAGCAGCACAGGCACAGCTGGCATGAATTACAGACACACAGACACAGAGTGGGGAGAGGAGGAGGAGGAGAGAGTGGGGAGAGGAGGAGGAGGAGAGCAATTTTTGCTAAATTGTTTTCTTTCTTTCTCTCTCTCTCTTTATGCCATTACTTGCAATATTGCCTTCTGGAGGTTAATTATGAGTAAATATGTCCACTCTTGTGTTCTGGGCAGCTTGCTCAGGCAGTAGCGCGGGAAGGGGGGTGCAGCCCCCCTCGTCATAGCATCAGCACCTTTCTTATTTCATGCACCAGGGGGCTGTGGACTAACATAATATTGTACTTAAAAACATGAAATAAGAAAATAAATGTAAAAAGAGATAACATGCTGTGTTTGATCTGGGGTTAAAATGATGGGCAGTGTATAAGGTATAAACTAATGATTAATTATTTTAATATTTTGTTGATAAAAGGATAGCCTACTCCTCTACTGCATGGCCTATTAGTGCTCTCAAAAATGAACCTACAATATGATGTTAAACGTCAGCAACAGCATAATGACGTCACAATATGATGTTAAACGTCAGCAACAGTATAATGACGTCACATATTTTCCAACCCAGCCCTCAGCCCCCCTCGCAAGAAAACAGCGTCCAGCGTGCCGATGCTCAGGGTGATCTTCATCAGCTCCTCTTCATCAGCTCCTCTTAGTCTACACGTGTCCACTCTGCCCTTAGTCCACTCTGTCCTTAGTCCACTCTTAGTCCACTCTGCCCTTAGTCCACTCTGTCCTTAGTCCTCTCTCTCCATAGTCTACTCTGTCCTTAGTCTTTTCTGCCCTTAGTCCACTCTTAGTCCACTCTGCCCTTAGTCCGCTCTCTCCATAGTCTACTCTGCCCTTAGTCCACTCTGCCCTTAGTCCACTCTTAGTCCACTCTGTCCTTAGTCCACTCTTAGTCCACTCTGTCCTTAGTCCACTCTCTCCATAGTCTACTCTGCCCTTAGTCCCCTCTGCCCTTAGTCCACTCTTAGTCCACTCTGCCCTTAGTCCACTCTGTCCTTAGTCCACTCTTAGTCCACTCTGTTCTTAGTCCACCCTGTCCTTAGTCCACTCTGCCCTTAGTCCACTCTGTCCTTAGTCCACTCTTAGTCCACTCTGTCCTTAGTCCACTCTCTCCATAGTCTACTCTGCCCTTAGTCCACTCTGCCCTTAGTCCACTCTGCCCTTAGTCCACTCTGTCCTTAGTCCACTCTTAGTCCACTCTGTCCTTAGTCCACTCTTAGTCCACCCTGTCCTTAGTCCACTCTGTCCTTAGTCCACTCTGCCCTTAGTCCACTCTGCCCTTAGTCCACTCTGTCCTTAGTCCTCTCTGTCCTTAGTCCTCTCTGCCCTTAGTCCACTCTTAGTCCTCTCTGCCCTTAGTCCACTCTGTCCTTAGTCCACTCTTAGTCCATTCTGTCCTTAGTCCACTCTGCCCTTAGTCCACTCTGTCCTTAGTCCACTCTGTCCTTAGTCCTCTCTGCCCTTAGTCCACTCTGTCCTTAGTCCACTCTGTCCTTAGTCATCTCTGCCCTTAGTCCACTCTGCCCTTAGTCCACTCTTAGTCCACTCTGTCCTTAGTCCTCTCTGCCCTTAGTCCACTCTGTCCTTAGTCCACTTTGCCCTTAGTCCTCTCTGTCTTTAGTCCATTCTTAGTCCACTCTGTCCTTAGTCCACTCTTAGTCCACTCTGTCCTTAGTCCACTCTGCCCTCTGCACAATCACATCAATTTGTCACGGCCTGAATGGACCAGAGGCTTGCTTGCTTTTCAGCTTGCTGGCTGCATCTAGCTTGCGTGCTTCACCTTTTCTCCTGCTGCATTGCTGGACGCCGGTTTGCGGATCAGCGTCTGGCGATAACACACGTTTCTCTGGCTTGCATGGAGTGTGTCGGTGGATGGATGTGAGTGTGTCGGGGGATGGATGTGAGTGTGTCGGGGGATGGATGTGAGTGTGCTTGCATGGTTGTATGGTGTCATGTGAATGGTGGCTGTGGGTATGACTGAGACCTTAATCAAGTGATTACGTTGCTTTGTTTTGCTTCTTTATCCATTTTTAATTTGTTGTGTGTTTTCTTTATTTCATTTATTTTACTTTCATTTAATCTGGGGGGTAACTCAGTATTCATTGGGCAAATTACATCTTGGGGGCTGCACAGGGTTGCTGCCTAGACTTTTTGGTGTGGGTTTAGTTTGTAATTATTCGTTTGAATTGGGTGTGGGTGTGTTTATTGCAATCTATAATCCTTGTTGTTTGATTTGGGGTGATTTTACAAGTGTGGCAGACCTGGACTTATTTTTGGTTGGGATTATTATTTGTAGCTTTCTTTTTGTTCACAAAGCCGTCCATGCCTTGGTGACCCTGATTGTCCTGTGGATAAAACCCTCATCTACTGATTTGAAATAAATGGGTTAGGACGTTAGGACATTTGATGCATCCTGAATCTGTCATTCATTTGGTTGAGTGGCCTGTTGGCGGTAACTAGGGTGAACACAGTGTTTGGGGTAACTAAGGTGAACACAGTGTTGGTTGTAACTAGGGTGAACACAGTGTTTGGGGTAACTAGGGTGAACACAGTGTTGGGGGTAACTAGGGTGAACACAGTGTTTTGAGGTAACTAGGGTGAACACAGTGTTGGCGGTAACTAGGGTGAATACAGTGCTGGCGGTAACTAGGGTGAACACAGTGTTGGGGGTAACTAGGGTGAACACAGTGTTTGGGGGCATTCTTATAGTGGACTGCTTGGATAAAAATAATTACGTAGATTCTAGGTTGGGCGGTCCTGCCTCACACGGTCATTACCAAGCATACCAGACACAGCTATTCACTGGTTTGTGTGGTCAAGATGCAGCGTTAAAGCACGGTCACTGGTGTGTGTGGTCAAGATGCAGCGTTAAAGCACAGTCATCACTGGTGTGTGTGGTCAAGATGCAGTGTTAAAGCACGGTCACTGGTGTGTGTGGTCAAGATGCAGCGTTAAAGCACGGTCACTGGTGTGTGTGGTCAAGATGCAGCGTTAAAGCACGGTCATCACTGGTGTGTGTGGTCAAGATGCAGGCAGAGTTGAAGCAGAGATGGCCCTTTGGGTTCAGCTGTGCGTAGAGATGTCCACTCATGATGTAGGTATGTGTGTGTGTGTATGTGTGTGTGTGTATGTGTGTGTCTGTGCTGATGCCTCACAGAGTGTGGAAAGTATAGACACAAGCACAGTGTTACATGAATACAGAGACAGACAGACACACACACACACACACACACACACATACATACACACACACACACATTCACACACATTCACATGCACACATACACATTCACACAAATACACACACACATGCACACATACACACACATACACATGCACACATACACACACATGCATACACACATACAGACACACACACACATGCACGCACGCGCGCACACACACACACACACAAACACATATATATTGTGTGTGTGTGATATTTGAGGGGCCACGCCAGTGGTACTCAGTGACACACACACACACATGCTTACACATGCAGAAGAGGGGCCAAGTCAGTGGCACTCAGTGATACACACACACACACACACACAGGAGAGGGGCCCAGCCAGTGGCACTCAGTGATACACACACACACACACACACACACACACACACAGGAGAGGGGCCAAGCCAGTGGCACTCAGTGCTTGCCTGCGACATCTTCCAACTGCAGTGTGTTTTTTTCTCCCCATGCTGCCAGGCCTCTCCTTTTAACCAGATGTTTTGTTTTGAGAAGCATACTTCTACAGATATGCGAGAGCTAGAGAGCTTGTGCTATTTATGCTACAGATGTGCAAGAGCTAGCTTGGTAGGTAGGTTGTGTGTGTGTGTGTGTGTGTGTGTAGGTTGTGGTATTTATGTTAAATGCGGTCTCAGCCGTGGCTGAAAGCAAAGTCTCAAACTGCTGCTCATAAATTCCCTAAATGCCTAAATGTCCAGCATGTCATGAAATGATGTAATGAATATCGCTGTATATACAAGTGTGGTCGGCCCTCCTGTGTGTGTGAACACAGATGTGTGGCGTTGCGCAATCGGGCCGCCGTGCAGACTGAAACGTAACGTGCCGTGCTGTGCCATGCTCACCTCCATCGCCAGAGTTGGCCATTGGACCCTGCCACTCTCTCTCTCTCTCTCTGTCTCTCTCTTAAACACACGCACACACACACACACAGAGCCAGAGCTGTGCTAGTGTAGCGGTGGACGGTGCAGCCGATAAGACCCCCATTTACGTAAAAGCCTGACGTCTGCCCGCAAACATCTGCCCCCGTTTCCCAGGCGAGCTAATCTGCGCCAGATAGCACTTCGCTTCTCTCTCTCTCTTAAACACACACACACACCTCACGTCTCCGCCGACACACGCATCTTCAGCCCACGGGATATTTGTCTCTCTCTTTGTTTCCTGCCACCGTAGGAGTTGTTTATATTGTTTTCTTTTCCTTTCACCCCCTCCCCCCCCAATTACCACCACCTGGTTTCCTCAAGAGAGGATTGTGTGTGTGTGTGTGTGTGTGGAGGGGATCGCCTCTCTCTTGGAAAGTTACTACACATTTACTCCCTGATTTGATTTCTTTTTATCCTGTTGTGGGAACGGCTTGCTCAGGAAAAATTAACGAAGAATGGATACACTTGTTCACACTTATTAAATGTGTGTATGTATGTGTGTGTGTGTGTGTGTGTGGGGTGTGTGTGTGTGTGTGTGTGTTTCAGAGACCCCAGTATTTAACATTTCATCATTTGGCAGTCATCCACACTGTTATTAGATATTATGGTATTATTATGGTGTTATTGGATATTATGGTTGCATTATTCGTGATACTGTATGTTGTTTACGCAGTCTCCCAGCAGGAACTAGACGATAAAACCATGATGTCTGTTAGATATCTTAACTGAATGTCTTTATATGGAGCTGACGGGACGGTATATTTTCTTAGTAAAACTGAATTTTAAATTATTACACTTTTATTTTAGTATATACGCAAAGAACATGTGAAACTATTTATGTAAGATGTAGGGGGCATATATGAACATATCCATAGCTATATCTATAGGACTGAATTAACATAAAGATTGATTTGTGGTGTTGAGGAACTCTCCGAATACATGGTGATGGGGGCTCTCATGTTCCTTGTTTTCCCCTGAAGTTATCATGTTCCTTATTTTCCCCTGAAGTTATAAAATGCATGAAATGTCCAGGGTCCCCAAGCGTCTGACTCAGGGTCCCCAAGTGTCCCCAAGTCTCTGGCTCAGGGTCCCCAAGCGTCTGGCTCAGGGTCCACTCAGGCTGCTGGAGGCATTAGAATGAAATGGCATCAGTGTTCCACAGATGGCCCAGGCTGATGTTGGACGATGGTCACCCTGTCTTTAAGATTAATGCCCAATACAGGCTGATGTTGGACGATGGTCACCCAGTCTTTAAGATTAATGCCCAATACAGGCTGATGTTGGACAATGGTCACCCAGTCTTTAAGATTAATGCCCAATACAGGCTGATGTTGGACGATGGTCACCCAGTCTTTAAAGGCACAATCCGTCAGGATTTAGTTTTATTTAATTCACACTCCACACGCCAATCCAGTTGGGGGCAGCATGTAGGAAAACAATGATGTCACAATGATTTGCTAGTGGTAGAAACGAGGAAACGCACATTGCCCATGCCCTCCTCTCCTCCCTCCCCCGTCTCCGTTTTCGCTACTGTCTATCCCTATGTGTCTATCAGAGAATGTCTCTGTGTCTATGGTCGCCGCCTAAAAAAAAACCTCCTAAATCCGGAAAATGTCTTCTTCAAGCGGCTCACCCTTACCCGATCCCTACATATAACAGTTTTATTAACGTTTTGCTTTTCACACTGGTATTGTTGGTAATGAGACATTTGAGAAATAAATACAAATTTGCTAGCGGCATTTGGCAAGATAGTCTTAGCAAAGGCTAGGCCTAGCCTGCGTGTAGTAGCGATTGTATGGATGGATAAAACGGAAAATAGTAATAAGGTATTTTTTTCGGGTGGAGACTGATGACGAAGATTACAACCCCCCTGCATCGAGTCAGACAAGAGTGGGCAAACGTAAGGGCCAGGCAAAGAAGAAAAGGCCTGGGTGTCTAGTGTCAGTCCCAGACCTGGAGAGAACAGTAGGCTACAGGGACGGCTCGAGCTGTCAGAGCAGCCAGAGAGCGCGCTGACCAGCAGAGGCGTTTGGAGAACAGTCACCGTGAGAGTCTGGCAGCAACACAGGTGTTCTTGCTACGTAGCCAGTAACTAAAATGCTCCATGTAGTCAGTGGTTACAGCCAATCGTTCTGTTTACTATTAGAGGTCATTATTATTACCATTTATTACACGGCTCTTTATAATGCTGTAGAATGCTCCAGAACGTTATTCCTTACACAATCATCCTCTACAACTAACAATAAAACTTCCCATTCTAAGAGCATAGTGGCTACATTTCATGTAACATAAAGAATACCTGAATTATGACTAAAATGGTATGTTCATCTTTTCCTTTGCACCTTTAGGCTATGGGTTCATATTTAAAACTATGGGCACAAATGTCAAGAGCCAAAGCTACCACTTGAAATTACATTAGTTTAAACAACTCTTTAACAACAAATAGATTCTAAGAAGTCAGGAACAGGAGAGAAAAGCATGATGTTAGTATACCAATCTTGATCAACTGCAAATCGAACTGCATCTCCTTGCTATCCAAGCTGTCTCCATCGGTGGAAAGCACTCCCTAGATTAACGTGTATTTGCTTGATTCCCATCTGATATTCTTTTCGCCTCAGATCGAGTTTTTTTTAGCTGGAGGCGATGGAGGTCTCTTCCTAGAACTTTCGGCCATTCTCGTAGTACACTTCACTGTAGAACTTGAACTCCGTGGGGGAGGGGAGGAGCAGGAGGGGGTGTGAGCCACTTTGTCAGAGCGATATTGTCAACGTCAGCGAGTATTTGCATTAGATTATCGTCTAATGGCATCAAAAAAGTTTACCCGAAATGAAGTGTTGGGTCTTCTATTCGCGGACCCTGATTCTGAAGGGGAATATCTGCCTTCAGAAAATGACGGTGATTCGTTTAGTGAGGCTTCAGATGCGTGTGGACAAAGTGAGAGTTTACTCCATAGTTTAGCTTACACCAAGTACAAACGTTGAATCGTTTGCCCAATGTCACTGGTGGGAATAATGTTTCACGGGTTCGGAGTGTTCATCGGGAAGTTAGCAGGGTGTGGCAAACGAGGCTGGAGGTAGCCTAATGTCCATAGCGCTAGCTTCTGTCTTCTGAACGTGTGCCTCTCCGCAATCGCGGCGACAGTAACGTGGTGGAGCCTTTGTCTAATGCCACTGGGTATGTTAGACGAGGTCGAAGTGCTCATAGGACAGTTAGGGGGAACGTAGAGGCAGTGTGGGGAGTCACAATGAGAATGACAGTAGGCCTAGTCCGAGCTGCGCAAATTCTCTCCACTCGACGCGAGCGCGAGGCAGATCTGGCCATGCTGCTCGCAACAGGAGCAGAGGTGGTGACACGGGGCAGGAGAGCCATTAGGCCATGCATAGTCTATCACAAGATGATGGGAATGCCGGCCCTGTATGGATAGGATATGGATATGGATAGTCATTATCTCTACAGCAAAAGGCCTGCTACATAAAAAAAAAAATTGTCAGCCATTTATTTGTAATGATTTACACTGTTGATTATCTATGTCCCTGACCATTTAGGACATATATGTGTTCTTTTTTGTGTGTTCATGTCCTTGTGATGTGTGTGTCTTTGTCAGCTAAGAAAAAAACAACAAAAAAAAACATCAACAAAAACAAAAAAAAGAAAACAAATACTAACATTGTCTCTTGTCTTGTCTTGTCATCTCACTCCTGATCTGTGCCTTGCCGTGACAAGTGAGCTTTTGAACTAAACAGGTCTTGTCTACTTGTGTTTGTGTGTCATCTGAATAATATATATGTGCCCCATACATAGAATCAGAGTGCCTACTGTATGTAGTAAATGGAAAATCTCTACATGCATTTGGTTTGTTTCTGCCATTTATTAGTAATGATTTACATAGTTTGTTTACAACTTAGTATATACCTGAGCAGGGTAGGAATTTCACGGCGGCCACGATGGCCATGGCCGTCGTAGCCCCTTGCGTTGGCCGTGAGGCCCCTTTGAAAATCAGAGGTTTACAGGCCACGGTGGCCTTGATGCCCCCTTGTTTCAATATTCTGCTTTGCGTCCTACTAATAGCGATTTTTATTTAACCTGTGTCCTGTAGGGGTGTAACGGTTCATGTATTCGTATTGAACCGAAACGGTACGGGCGTCACGGTTCGGTGCATGAATTTACACGGAGAATACACGGTATAAAAATACATAAAACTCGTGTGCGGATTAATTAATGTCATGCGCAATTACTGTTAAGTAGCGAGAGTTACGGGAGTTCTTTAGCGACACCTAACGCTAATCTGTAGCCTCGCCTTAGCTCTGAAGCTCTGATTGGCGCCTATGTTTTTTTTTGTCAGGTCGTCGGTCGAGTCCGTCAGTCATTAGCAGCACTAAGGTTAGACCTACAAGAGTTAGAGGATCCGCTGGTCTCTTTAAGATCGCAAGTTTGAGAACTTCAGTTACAGTAACGTTAGTACAGGCGAAAGAGTGGTGGATAAGATGAAATTGTGTGTCGGCGTTGTTCAGCATTGGGTATGTGAGTGGAAAAAATGCTACACATATTCGAAGCCATCACCCAGATGATGTAGGCTACCAATCACTGAAACGAGGGGAAAGAAACTTCCCGTGCGCTTCAGCAGCCTTTGGATACACACACAGGTGCAGGCCAAAACCTATGGCTTAAATTAAATGATTTCGTAATGACAGAAAGCTATGTAAATCGCGTGGTAATTACCTTTATGTTGGGGTAACTCGTAACTTCTCACACGAGGAGCTGGTAGTGTAAGTGCAGACAGTAAAATAAAGTGACAACGCTAACCAGGCTAATAAACAAACCATGCTACGGTGAGTTAACGTCAAAGGGCAAAGTCACGTGACTTCTAGTTGTAGTCTGTTTATGAAATGAACAATTTCGTTTTTTAAAAAAAGGCAAAATAGTGTGATATTTTCACAGTTAGTAGGCTAGATTATTACTTTACACACAATGAAAAATATTGAGGCAAATTGTAGACCCTTCCATATACAACTAAACACAGATGTTGAAGGTCTTGCTTAAGTGGATTTTTAAAAATCATTTTCTATGTAATTTGCACTTTCAGAAATAAGAGATGCTGTAGGCCTATTTTCAGTTTTATAGCTGATTGTCTTATTTTGTTTACAAGTTACAGATTGAGTCTGGGCACTTATTGTACTGTTTAGCCTACATCTTACACACTTCAGGCTGTTGCAGATAGCTCAGGGAAGAGACTGTATGACACTAGGTGGTACAGCCTGAGACATGTACAAAAAAAAATGCTTTCTGCATTTTTGTTTTGCTTTTCCCTCCATTGTACCGAACTCGTACCGAACCGTGATGTCCGAACCGAGGTATGAACCGAACCGTGACTTCTGTGTACCGTTACACCCCTAGTGTCCTGTCAAAATAATCTTAGCATTCACAGTGCAAATTAATTTAGTCTTTTACGCAGTGGAGAAAGTGCGTCCAAATTCACCCATTCTCAGTTGAACTACTCGCGAAGTAGCCTATTCATCACACAGACATCACAAGTATCACATGAAAGAGCTTTTTCTCAGCTTTTAAACAATGTTAGCCGATAATTGCTGTGTTGAACGGTTCGCGAGAAAAGTTAATAATATAATTAAATTTAATCATACATTCTACTGAAGGTTTTGCGTCCCATGATCTCCCTACCCATTCATCTTGGTGGAATACTTTACAAACCCTTCTTTTAACACATGACAATTAACCATATATCAGAATAAACAGGAGACCTTACCGAACACAAAGGTGTAAAGCAGTCCCCTGTACAGTTAGCCGTTCCAGAGTAATCCAGTTTTGAATTTGCAGTAAATTTCGACATACATGGATGTCTCCAAATTTGGGCTTTAAGTTTTACAATGTGTTTAAATTGTTCCACATGATTTCATAACGGGCCAAATACAAAATAAATGTTACAAATATCGCCTAGATATTGATAAATCAGAGGACAGCTGACTAAGAGTTTGTGAAAGTAGCCTTAATGATCACAAAATGCTAAGCATGCATCTAGGCTATTTGAGTTTCTTAAAGCTGAGCTGTGCTTAAATTGTTCAATACATGATTTCATAACAGGCCAAATATAAAATAAATGTTATATATAGCCTAGATATCTGTAAATATTAGATGGTCAGATGATTTACAGTTCTATGTAATATGTCATGTTTTCATTTCATGTTTTTGTAATGTTTCATGCAGGTTTACTGCAGTGAATAGGCTAAATACAACTTTGATCATTTTTATAGATTACTACTGTATAGTTAACTTTGGCCTTGGTGCCCTGACATGTGGCCTTTGTGCCCCCCCACCAAATATGCCCAACTGAAGGCCAAGTGGCCTTGCCCCCAGAATGGTGAAATTCCAAGCCTGTACCTGAGCATTCAGTATTGTGCAATATAGCATACAGAAGGTGAGGGACATTTTGGGGGGAAAGAAGTGGTGCATTTTATCATGAAATGATATTCATGAAAATTCTATAATCCAAGATGGCCGCCACCATATGACGTCATAATATGCAAATTAGATATAAACATTTAATCCCTACATAAACTTTGGGTCATCCTTAATATTTCTCTAATTTACAGAAAGTCTCTATCTCTTATCACTTTTAAGATATAGCCTTTTGAAATGAAGATGTCAAAATCGAACGTTTCGGAAAAAAAAAACTCTGGCGCCTAAAGGGTTAAATCAATCTGACCGCAACTCAAACTGTGAATATGAATTAAGACAAAATGACACCCGACCCGTGATCCGAACACATGTACAACACAATACAAAATGTGCGCTTTTCGTGAGTAACTGGATTATCATGCTGATCCGAACACATGTACAACACAATTCAAAATGTGCGCTTTTCGTGAGTAACTGGATTATCATGCTGATCCGAACACATGTACAACACAATAGAAAATGTGCGCTTTTCGTGAGGAACTGGATGATCATGCTGAATGAAGCACAACGCTTTACTGAAGTTAAAGCACATACGCTGTTGAGAGTCACAGACACAGCAAACTAAGGTCATTTTCATGCACACACCAATGCGCAAACCTACAGTGTACCAGAGCCAATTTTACAGAATTCTTTTGTACAGTGCATAGATGGCTGCACATAGTGTGTGTACCATAACATGTATTCCTGCAGGTGCCCTTCACCCATGACATCCCTTATGAAATACTCACAAACACTGGCTACTGGCTGTAGGCTAAAAATGGACTTTGCCAGTTTCACATTTGTGACAAGTCATGTGTTCGTGAAAAAAGCAGGCCTGTTTTGTGGCTGTCATACTTGGCTTTGCTACATCTTCTTTAAGAACCTCTCAGAGTACTTCCCATATTCGCTTTTCCTGGAGGAATGTCTTTTGTTATTTTAAATGATGACGTCTCCAGCTTCTCCACCATGTCCATCTACATCCTCCTACCACACAGCTAGCCTGTGTGGCCAGGTCATGCTGCATCCATTAAAGTCTTTTAGCCAATCATATCTTTCAAAAGCA
Organism: Alosa pseudoharengus; assembly: GCF_046254945.1. NCBI lineage: Eukaryota > Metazoa > Chordata > Actinopteri > Clupeiformes > Clupeidae > Alosa > Alosa pseudoharengus. Next base: position 1,589,873 of record NW_027468609.1, on the reverse strand, counting down.
ATGAGTTAAATATTTATGTTAGCCTTTTCTTGATATTGCAAGTATTTAGAAAAAATATATTAATTAATTTTAACTGACCCGCCGACAAACGCAAATCCAAATATCATTAAAATATTTGTTTACGACTCATAACCACAGGTGACTGCGGCCGTCCAGGGACGACCACTCAATTTCAGGCCTTCCGCGCAAAACACTGCTAGACATGGAGTTTTTTAATATGTTGGCTTATCTGTGGAACTTGTGGACTATGGTAAATAGGAGGCTATGGTAAATAGGAGGCTATGGTAAATGGTAAATAGGAGGCTATGGTAAATGGTAAATAGGAGGCTATGGTAAATGGTAAATAAGAGGCTATGGTAAAGGGTAAATAGGAGGCTATGGTAAATGGTAAATAGGAGGCTATGGTAAAGGGTAAATAGCAGGCTATGCTAAAGGGTAAATAGCAGGCTATGGTAAATGGTAAATAGGAGGCTATAGTAAAGGGTAAATAGGAGGCTATGGTAAATAGGAGGCTATGGTAAAGGGTAAATAGGAGGCTATGAATAGGGAGCCCAGTCACAAAGAGAGCAGCAGATAAAGAGCTGCTTTCTCTCTCTCTCTCTCTGGGCCAGATGTACTAACGCTTTTGCTATTTTCCTATGGTAAAGGGTAAATAGGAGGCTATGGTAAATAGGAGGCTATGGTAAAGGGTTAATGGGAGGCTATGGTAAATAGGAGGCTATGGTAAATGGTAAATAGGAGGCTATGGTAAATAGGAGGCTATGGTAAATGGTAAATAGGAGGCTTGTTACGAGGCGGTCCTGGCTCAAGCTCTTCGTTGTCTAGGGTATGTTCAATTAAATTAAAAAGCCTACCGCAACTCGCAACCAACAGAAACAAACACAGAAAGACCTGAGAACCACCCTACACGCTAGCACTACGTGTGTTGCACAAACTTGGAAGTAGGTCCTAACTGTGGTGTGTGTGTGTGTGTGTGCATGTCAGCTTGGCAGGAGAATCAGAGAGCGGTCACCTACCTACCCTACAATGTGACCCTAATCTATCGTAACAAGGCTATAGTAAATAGGAGGCTATGGTAAAGGGTTAATGGGAGGCTATGGTAAATAGGAGGCTATGGTAAAGGGTAAATGGGAGGCTATGGTAAATAGGAGGCTATGGTAAAGGGTAAATGGGAGGCTATGGTAAATAGGAGGCTATTGTAAAAGGTAAATAGGAGGCTATGGTAAAGGGTAAATGGGAGGCTATGGTAAATAGGAGGCTATGGTAAAGGGTAAATAGCAGACTATGCTAAAGGGTAAATAGCAGGCTATGGTAAATGGTAAATAGGAGGCTATAGTAAAGGGTAAATAGGAGGCTATGGTAAATAGGAGGCTATGGTAAATGGTAAATAGGAGGCTTGTTACGAGGCGGTCCTGGCTCAAGCTCTTCGTTGTCTAGGGTATGTTCAATTAAATTAAAAAGCCTACCGCAACTCGCAACCAACAGAAACAAACACAGAAAGACCTGAGAACCACCCTACACGCTAGCACTACGTGTGTTGCACAAACTTGGAAGTAGGTCCTAACTGTGGTGTGTGTGTGTGTGTGTGCATGTCAGCTTGGCAGGAGAATCAGAGAGCGGTCACCTACCTACCTGTGGCATCCTCGCGCTCCCGGCCCGGTACTCCGATACTTGTAGCCCTATGGCCAGCCCAAGCGATGGTTCTCATACACGTTCAAGGTTTTATTATAATTTGATGGTGCCTTTTCCAAAAATAAAATAAAATATAGTCCACAAATGGCGGCAACGTGCGGGGACAAACAGGCCACAGCTCCCGCTGGGCCTTCCACAACAAATCGCTGCCAAAAAGTTTCTCCCCCAAAAGGTTACGACAGGTGTTCAATTTACCAATTAGCCACAGGTAGTGACATCACTGAAACCCCGCCTGTAAGTCAGTGCTTGCCCTACAATGTGACCCTAATCTATCGTAACAAGGCTATAGTAAATAGGAGGCTATGGTAAAGGGTTAATGGGAGGCTATGGTAAATAGGAGGCTATGGTAAACGGTAAATAGGAGGCTATGGTAAAGGGTAAATGGGAGGTTATGGTAAATAGGAGGCTATGGTAAAGGGTAAATAAGAAGCTATGGTAAATGGTAAATACGAGGCTATGGTAAAGGGTAAATAGGAGGCTATGGTAAAGGGTAAATAGGATGCTATGGTAAAGGGTAAATATGGTAAATAGGAGGCTATGGTAAATAGGAGGCTATGGTAAACGGTAAATAGGAGGCTATGGTAAATAGGAGGCTATGGTAAAGGGTAAATGGGAGGCTATGGTAAATAGGAGGCTATGGTAAACGGTAAAGCGGAGGTTATGGTAAATAGGAGGCTATGGTAAAGGGTAAATAGGAAGCTATGGTAAAGGGTAAATAGGAGGCTATGGTAAAGGGTAAATGGGAGGCTATGGTAAATAGGAGGCTATGGTAAAGGGTAAACGGGAGGCTATGGTAAATAGGAGGCTATGGTAAAAGGTAAATAGGAGGCTATGGTAAATGGTAAATAGGAGGCTATGGTAAAGGGTAAATAGGAGGCTATGGTAAATATGAGGCTATGGTAAAGGGTAAATAGGAGGCTATGGTAAATAGGAGGCTATGGCAAAGGGTAAATGGGAGGCTATGGTAAATAGGAGGCTATTGTAAAAGGTAAATAGGAGGCTATGGTAAAGGGTAAATAGGAGGCTATGGTAAAGGGTAAATGGGAGGCTATGGTAAATAGGAGGCTATGGTAAAGGGTAAATAGCAGGCTATGCTAAAGGGTAAATAGCAGGCTATGGTAAATGGTAAATAGGAGGCTATAGTAAAGGGTAAATAGGAGGCTATGGTAAATAGGAGGCTATGGTAAATAGGAGGCTATGGTAAAGGGTAAATAGGAGGCTATGAATAGGGAGCCCAGTCACAAAGAGAGCAGCAGATAAAGAGCTGCTTTCTCTCTCTCTCTCTCTGGGCCAGATGTACTAACGCTTTTGCTCCCACTTCAGGTGTATTTGTTTCGCAACGTGCGAGTAATATCATTGCGAAGTATGTACAAACAGGCCGCAATGATGTAAAAGCGCAAACTGCCTGTCGCGGGAGCTGAAAGTGGCAGATTGCATTTTTCATGTCATGCATATGCATTCATTGGAGGATCCAGGGGAAAGTGGGAGTTTAGCGTAAAAAGATGGTAGGGGAAGTGTAAATAGCGCCTAATTATGTATTCCGCAGTATGTACAAAGACTACTCCTGAAATCGCACGTCTATTCAATGCAGTTCAATGCGTCAATAAGAGAATATTTCAAAGACAACAGAATCGCTATTTAGAGCACCAGTTTTGTAAGTATTTGTACTATCAAAAGAAACCTTAACTTTCATTGGCCTTTCGAATGTCTTACTTTCACTTTCACGTCATTCCCTTAAACTTTCCTACTTGCTAGATTTGACCAATTTTCCATAGCCTACGTGCATATGTAGTTTGAGTAAAACTACTGATCTTCATTATCTCCCTGCTTGTTGACATCTTATCATGTATGGTATTATTTCATGATCGCTAAACGTTTGATTCTTTTTAATGTTGTCATCAGTTAACTTCATTCAACTGCGCTTGTATGTAGGTGCTGCCATTCAGTTGTGGACGTTTGTAAGTTGCGTTTATGGGCGGAGAAAGGCAGAGAAAGGCGCAGTTAGTTTGATAAATACGACGGAAACGGGTCTGACAGCGTTCGCAATCTGCGGTTTGTCCATGACGCTGATACCTCTACTTTCGCAAATGTATGTACATCTAGCTATGTGTGTGTGTGTTGGGTGGGCGTGGAGGGTAACATGTTTTGCCAACATATTTTGACCACCTCATCAGCAGGCCTGACCACAAACCTGTTCTCTCAGATCGTCTCATCTCACAAGCACACACACACAAACACACACACTGACACACACACACACACACACACACATACTGACACACACACACACACACACACAAAATGACGACACTCCTCTCATCCAACCCCCTGCACATGCAAACTATCTGACAACCTGTCCATCCAGAAAGAGTGAAAGATGGAGCCCTTTCTTATTCACTGCCAAAAATATGACACTTTAAGACAGACCTTTTACAGTAACATCCAAAAAGGCATACCAAATGTTATAGACATTGAAGACAATGATAAAAGCTTCTTTTTCTCAAAATCCACCCAATATTTTTTAATGTAAAAAAGGCTTAAAATCTATTATGCAGCTTGACCTTTTGACATACCTACAAAACACATTTTTACATTAAACATATTTATAAAATCAAAGAGTGGATTTTTGGAGAAAAGAAGCTTTGTGTACTGTGAACTGTAGGGCATTTTACGACACTGTATTGGGTCCCGTGGGGTTCAGGCAAACATCTTCAGCTCTACCTCAGCCTGCCACTGGCGTGACTGGCTAGGCTTACAGGTTGGTGGACAAGACAATGCTTTATGCTTTATCGTAACCAGATATTTGAGCAGAGATCATGCATGTGTGTTTTAATAGTGTAGGCCCTATTCTCCGACTGAACGTGCGCAGAAATTCCAATTTACTTAACAGTAGGGCAGGGTTGCCATCTTTGGGTGTTTGGCTGGAGTGAGATTTTGTGAAGTCATAGTGCGTGTGCATTACATTTTTCCCTAAACCTAATTTTAAAAATGTCTGTCCCCTGACTTTTTTACTAGGCTACGGCATAATCCCTGATTTATGTTTTTTTTAAAACTAATAGAATGGAAAAGTTTCTTCAAAATGTACAATTAAATTATTGATTGCACTTTGCAAAACAAGACCAGTGTTTTTTACCCCGTGGCATGGAAGGATTATGAGCCACTGGGGCCCTCTGCCCACCTGAAAAAGGTAGTAGCTCAGTAGAAAAAATTGAAAAATAACCCCTTAAATAATGACTTCTGGCGAGTTTTGTGGAAAGAAATGGACAGATTGAGACTTGTGTGTGTATGAGTGTATGTATGTATCAGGGATGGAAATAGCCTAAAATATTTTTTCCACCTACCATTAAGGGTGTCACGATTTCGATTTTATTTCGAAATCGATCGAAATTACATCTCAATCTCGAACTTCGAACTTAAAAGTAGAATCGACGATGCAGCCACACCCCCAATGTCAAGTCCAGCATGTATGCCAAGACGCTGCAGCCAGTTAAAATATAGGCCTACACATCAACCTACCGAAATCAAAGCCCCTCTTGCTACTTTGAAATCACCGGTGTGGAAGTATTCGTTCATTCACGTCAATTAAAACTAATTTAGCCCACTCAACTTAGCCAGTGAAAAGATGGTCTAATTATAGTCCAAAGTTACTTTAAGGCTTAAAATGCACATTTATAAGTACATATTCCATGAACACTAACCTTGGGTCTTTTCGGAGTGTGCTGAAACAATCAAATTAACATTCTGTGTTGTTTCATTTCAATGTGTTCACGTCTCTGTTTTAGCCTAATGTTAGTTCTGTTTACATTACAACCTCGCGGTTGGAACGGTTTCAAAGCGGTTTCAAAATAAAAGCCCCCTGAAAAAGAAAAGACCAAAAAGAGTAAATAACATATAAGGAATGCATTAATAGTAATATTTGAAAAAGATCGAAAATCGAATCGAATCGTGACTTTAAAATCGAAAATTACATCGAATCGAGGATTTGGAGAATCGTGACACCCCTACCTACCATTGTGGCTGGTGGATTCCAAAGTCTACCAGCCACTAGAGATACAGTATACACGGGTTTCCCGTTTACCAACAAAACTAGATGCGCGCGCAGCCGCGAGGCAGAAGACGCTTGGTGGCCGTCCACAACGTTATAAACTTAACCTAAATAGTCGGCTGCTGTAAGCTACAATCGGATTTTTTTGTATACCCCTGTTGTCTCAATGATAATAACATCTCATTTCAGACTATATTTCAAAGTTTGACGTTCATTTGGATTATTAATATAACATCGTATTTTGTCATTTTTGGCGAAGACATGCATTCCGTTAGGGATATTGAACATATTTAACATTCTCTAGCCATCGTGATTTCGAATTGGTGCAGTTTTCAGCACAAAAACTCATTTTATTCTTTTGCTCTTTTGCATTGCTCTATGCTGTTCTGTGGTGCTTTCTGCCTCTTGGTTGCGCACGCATGTTTTCGTGACGTTCCATAGAAATCCATGGATGAACATTTGATGAAAAATCATGACCAAAATGATCACGGTTATTGGTATTATTGCAATATGATTAAAATGTGCTGACTTTTTTTCTTAACCTACCATCAATGTTGGACAGAACTCATAATTGGCCTGCCCTTCATGCCCAGTAGCAACAAATCTAAAGGTCAACAGAACAGCTACAGTGTCATAAAAGTGGTGTGGCTCCTTTAAGACCCAATCCACTGGTGTGAGTTCTGGAGCCATCCAACTTTATCTAACTCTATACTATCCTACATCATCTGATTTTAATATTATGTCTAGGCTATATTTAACATTTATTTTCTATTTGGCCTGTTATGAAATTATGCATTGACATATAAGCACACTTTTTGCACACTTAAATACATGCATGCTTATTATTTTGTGAAAACAAATCATTATGGCTACATCGACAAACTCTTAGCCATGAGCTGTATATCCTCTGATTTTAATATTTACACATATGTAGGTATTTAAGCACAGCTCAGTTTTAACACACCTAAAGCCCAAAAATGTGCTACCATTTCAAAACCGGATTCCTCTGGAACGGCTTATTGTAGGCTACAGGGGATTGCATTACACCTTTGTGTTCGGTAAGGTCTGCTGTTTATTCTGGTTTACGGTTTGTCATGTGTGGAACGAAAAGTTTGTGAGATATTCCACCTATATGAATTGAAATGAGCGTAGAGCTATAGTAGCCTAATATGATTATTTAGTTAATTTTCTCGCGAACCGTTTATAGCAGCAAATAGTGGCTATAGCACCTTATAAAAGATGAGAAAAAGTTATTTCATGTGATGTCTGTGAGGCTACTTCGCGAGTAGTTCCTAGAGAAGAATGGGCGGCCACACTTTGTGTTGGTCTGCCTCATGTCTAAATAGCAGCGTGTTCCGTGAAGGTGTCGCGGGCCGAATTAAAATAGCCTAGTCAACTAAAAGCGTGAGTGTCACGCCAGATGCGTGAGAGTTGGCAACCCTGCACTGACAGTAGGGTTGGGCACCGAAACACGGTTCTAATATGGCACCCGTGCCGACACCAACGGTAGTAACTGCATCGAATAACAACGTGGATTTCGGTGCTTAAATAGCGTTTTTTATATGTATATATATGAGGCATCACTGCATGTCATGCGCCATCTCTAACGTCTTGCTCTGATAGCAACACATCCAGATACAGTTAGCTAACATAACACTGGATGTATAAACCAGAGGGGTGCACCACACAGGCGAGTGGACAGTGTTTGACAGCTTGCGTGAGCCCAAGTAGCTTACTTTAAAGCGATATCGCGAGCTCCTGTCAAAATCTAGCAGTGGGCCTAACTACACACAAGCAAAAGGCTATGAAACAACATCAACAGTAGGCTAGCCTATACGTTACACAATATCCTTGCTAATGCGCTAACTGACATTTATTTGAAATGTTATCAGTAAAGTTGTGAGGTGAAAACTTTATTTCACGGTGTGTTAAACAACATAATGGCATGATATTAATCTTTCATGTGCATAAGGTCCATATAGCATCACAATGAATATGAAGATCATGTTAAAAGTTAGCTGGCCAAAACAAATATGTAGGTTACATACCTGATGTCACTGAGCTGTCAAAGAGACTACGAAACCATCTCCGTACGTTATCGCTAATTAAACTCAGCAGACTGGTGTTAGCGCATAGCCATAGTTGCTGTTAAAATGCCTACTTGGCTAGCGCTGGGAATCTTAACACTTCAACACCGACATGTAGCCTAACATGTTCAAAACTACTGCGTGTTATGGGTTAAGACATAACATTTCTTAAAGCATTTGGGAACACACTGAATTAACTGGAAAGTAGAGTCCCTGTTAGATTAGCTTGCTTGCAAATGCCGTTGTCCATGACCTGGCAGTTTTATGGAAAGCGGTTTTAACATACCTTATGGCAAACCGCATACACTGGGTAAACTTGAAAGCAGAGCTTACCATTGTGTGTGCATGCATGGCAAGCTGTTTTAACATTTAAATGTATTATTAATATGAGCAATGAGATATTGATAGTAAATTGAATATAACAGTTCATCAATAAAAAAAGCAATTCATGCTTCATGCTGTAGACCATTTTAATTTAAAACATTTTAAAAACAAAGTACCGGTTCAGGCACCGTTTCGGCACCGTTTTAAAAGTATCGATTTAGCACCGGTATCGGATAAAACCCAAACTATACCCAACCCTACTTAACAGTATTTACAAAATGTTCCCATGGGTGACACCCCCAGACCCCCACTAAGTTTTAGGCTAAGCCAGGAATGTGTTGAACTCTTGGTGATGCGCCTAAGGTAGGCTAGTCTCAGGACTACAAATAACGTCAAGCTACAAGGTTATGTTAATCAAAGTATCTGAACGTCACCTATAGACCTCTCCAGAATATATCCCGCCTCCTAACTTCCGTATCCATCCAACTTCCGGGCGTGGATTGTCTATGGGAAATAACATGGCGTTTTGAAAGATCGTACCTGTCAAACTCTGTAGGTGACAAAGTAGAAAAAGCTGCTGGGCAGATTGGCCTACACACTTCTGCCATCTAGTTTCCACTGGATTTTTTGATTTTCGGTGCCGTTTGAGTAGTATAGTCTATAGTGTACTACTTAAACGGCACCGACAATCAAAAAATCCAGTGGAAACTATATGGCAGAAGTGTGTAGGTCAATCTGCCCACCAGCTTTTTCAACTTCGCTACCTACAGATGTTTTACCGGTATGATATTTCGAAACGCCATGTTATTCCCCATAGACAATCCACGCCCGGAAGTTGGATGGATACGGAAGTTACGGAGGCGGGACTTATTCTGGAGAGGTCTATTACCGACCGTCCCGTATTTCCAACCTCTTACATGTATGTGTCACTTAATATTCATTTCTATACAAACCAAGACGGTGGATTCCTAAGAAACACAAGCACAAGTGTATCTAAATGAGTTATGTACCAAAAATTACATTTTACTATGACTCGAAGAGCTGTAAACAGTGTTGTAAGGCTGCGTGTACAAATCCGCTTGGGCCAGGTTGGTAGTTCTTGTTCTACCAGACGACCAGGTTGCCAGATGACCAGGTTGGTAGTTCTTGTTCTACCAGACGACCAGGTTGGTAGTTCTTATTCTACCAGACGACCAGGTTGCCAGATGACCAGGTTGGTAGTTCTTGTTCTACCAGACGACCAGGTTGCCAGATGACCAGGTTGGTAGTTCTTGTTCTACCAGACGACCAGGTTGGTAGTTCTTATTCTACCAGACGACCAGGTTGCCAGATGACCAGGTTGGTAGTTCTTGTTCTACCAGACGACCAGGTTGCCAGTTCTTATCTTTGCTCAACTCTTGGCGTTACAAGGCTCTACAGTGGGAAGAGTAGGGTCACTGAATTCTATGTGTTTCCAGAATTTGATGGATTTACAATTATAATTGGATATAGGCCTAAATCTGCCCTGCATGCATTGTTTGTAGTGTGGCAATGGGCTTTTCTCTCTCTTACACACACACACACACACACGCACACACACACACTCCCGCACACACGAATGGCCAGCTGTGTGACCACACAATGGAAACGATGTGATTGTGCGACGCTGGGCTTGGTGTCGGAGATGTGATTGTCCGATGCTGCGTTGTTATGCTGGGCTTGGTGTCGGAGATGTGATTGTGCGATGCTGCGTTGTTATGCTGGGCTTGGTGTCGGAGATGTGATTGTGCGATGCTGCGTTGTTATGCTGGGCTTGGTGTCGGAGATG
>NW_027468609.1:1554918-1574918 GCF_046254945.1 Alosa pseudoharengus | reverse complement strand
TGACCAGCTTAAGGTGGTTTGCTGGTTGAGCAGCTTGTTAACCAGCTTGTTTGACCACCCTATGATGGTTGACCTGCTATACCAGCAAAACTCTTGTGAAAACATACCTTCAGCTGGTTTACCCATCTTACGATGGTAATTCAGCTGGTTTTGCTTGTTGTACCACCTCAAGCTGGTCATTTTAGCTGGTGTTGCTGGTCTATAGTGCTGGTGTAACTGGCCATGCCAGCTTATGTTGGTCATTCTAGCAAACCAGCATGACCATCTTACACCAGCTGTATCCAACCGAACAGGCTGGTCACACCAGCATGACCAGTTTCCTCAAATGGTCACGCCAGCATGTCCAGCTGGTGGCCCAACCAGATACACCAGCAAACACCAGCAAGAGCTGGTTTCTAGCTGTTTTTTCCAGCAGGGGTGTATGTCTGAAATGGTATTGGCTATTCTCAAAAGCCACAACATCAATCTAAATTTGAGTAACATCTGTGTGATCCTGACACACATACACACTCACACACACACACACACACACACACACTCACATGCATGGACAGACCCGATTACAATACCCTCTGTCCCTCTTCTGACACAACACCAAATCAATGGCCACCTTCACAGGGAAGTCATCTACTGCAGCTAAAACAGGTGGTGTGAACACACACACAAGCTTGTCTTTGTTAAAGGCCACATTTCCAACATGACCAGCTTCCTCAGTTGGTCACATCAGCATATCCATCTGGTGGCCCAACCAGCTATACCAGCAAAGACCAGCAAGAGCTGGAAGAAAACTAGTTTCAACAAATATTTTACAACCATAGCCAACACTTTGGTGAATATGTTCATATTGTGTCTATATAGTGTCTATATATAGTGTCTCATTGCAATAAAGAGACACTAAAAGAAGAAGGTAGAGAAATTACTTAGTTCAGAAAGTCAGCATTTGGTTATCTGAAAACAAACTGTCTCTTCATCTTGGTAAAACTGAATCAATACTATTTGGATCAAATGATAAGCTAAGGAAGTCACCAGGATTCAGTGTGGTAGTTGGTGATTTTGAAATAACAACTAAGGAATCAGTAACGTACTTAGGCTGCATACTTGATAATAAATTATCTGGGGAGTGCATGGCTCTAAAAGCTCTGTCTAAAGTAAATCAGAAAATAAAATTTCTAGCTAGAGTATCTACATTAATAGATAGACAAGCTCTCAAGATTCTTGCTGGGGCCCTAATACAATGCCACTTTGATTATGCCTGCACTTCATGGTACACAACCATTCCTAAGATTTTCAAACAGAAGCTGCAGACATCACAAAACAAATTAGTGAGGCTTATTCTTAAACTACACCCATACACACACCTCAACCCGGCTCATTTTAGTAGCCTTAAGTGGCTCAAAGTAGAGGATAGAGTAACATATATAACTAGAATTGTGGTTCCGAGGAACTGCAAGAGTGGGTTTGATCAGTGGCATGGAACTCGGCCTCATCCAAGGATTCCGACGGTACCTCATTTATGAAAATCGGGCACACGGATCAAAAGTTATCTGCATTAACGCAACATCCAATAAGCTAAAACGCATAAATAACATGGTTGCTATGCTGGTTGCTATGGTGGTCGCTAGGTTGACATTACAGGGGTGGTTTCTAGGTTGTTGCTAGGGTAATTAGTTAGTTGCTAGTAAGCCATCTTAAGCTGACGGCATAAAGTGATTATTTTAAGAGATACATTTTCAAACCAGAACTGTGTATAGGTCATGGTTAAAAACGTATCAGAATCTCAGAAATAATCACGTAATGCAGCCAGTTTAAGATTTTTTAAGGCAATCAAATTTCTGCTGACTCTCTTCTGGCTGCGGTTAAAGGCCAGCGCCTCCTGAGAGGCCTGAAGGGTCACTTCTGAGGTTGTTGGCTGCTGGAACCGAAAAATGGACTGCATTTTCTTAAAAGACAATGTGACTGAAGTGCGGGCAAAGTTTGCACAGAAATGTACGATTTTTCCCACCCTCATCGACCTTGTCATAAAACTTGTTTAAATGATCACACGACGCCTCCTTGCTGCTTTGTCGTCTACATCAGCATTTCTCAAACTTCTTTGACCTGAGGCCCAGTCAAGGCATACTTTGGGGTCATAGGGCCAACCTACATGAACCCACCCCCTCCTCCCAACCCCTATCAAATTGTAATGATATCACAATTATTATTTTTATACTATATTGCTATACATGCACTTCAAAACAGTCAATGTTTAAAGTGCTTAGATTGTTCACAAAAGTTTGTGAAAGCATGCACATCAGAGTACTGCTTTACTAATGTAAAATATAATTAGGCCTACACTAGTTTCTTTGTTTTTGCATTGTTGCATGATGCTTGCATGAGAAATACATCTCAAAACAACAGCAATTATATGGGTGCCGTTGTTTTGGGATGCTTCCCTCATGCAAGCATCATACACTGATAGAGTATATATATGCTATTTAATTACATTTCATTTGAATGCCTGAATGTAAGAATTCAGGAAACACAATACCAGCTTTTAACATTTCTGTTGTTTACTAGTTTATGTAAATCGCAGAACACATAAACTGTTTACATACTACTGATAGCCCATTACTGTACACAATAATACTGTGCCCATTCATTAACATATATTAATCAGGCGTCTTGTTTACACATTTAAACCATATTTGCACTTCGAATTTCGACTCCAAATTGTAGTAACTACATCTACGAAGTCTAAGGAAGATAACCATGTAGTCTGTTCAAGATAAGATCAATTTTGACAGAACTACAGACATTGTGAAAGTAGTAACTAAAATGACTCCATTCACTGCACTTCCTTTTTTCTAGCTCGCAAAATCGCGGTAGTTCTGTTTACACATTAAAACCATATTTACACTTCGAATTTCGCTTCCAAATTGTAGTAACTACATCTACGAAGTCTAAGGAAGATAACCATGTAGTCTGTTCAACGATAAGATACATTTTGACAGAACTACAGACTTTGTGAAAGTAGTAACTAAAATGACTCCATTTACTTCATTGCAAACAGTGTGATAAATGGCCATCACGTAAGGCATATAGCATATGACAACAGCAAATAGCTAACGTTTACGTTAGCCTAACTTACTTATCGTTGACGTTGACCCGACACGTTCATAAGTTAGACCATAGACCGATAAGGACGTCCATCAAACTAAAAGGGTTCGTTCTTCGATGTCTCTTAAATTCGTTCGAATTCCGTGTGCATCCTGTGTATCTTTCGTGCTGCTATCCTGTTACCTCTTCCTGCTGTTCTGGCAACAAGGTTTCACGCGAGATTACGCCACATCCCAGAGAGTTGTGTCAGAGAATTGTGTTGTCTCAAGATGGCGCCCGTCTGTGTGAACGAGACGTGAACGGTACTGTTTTTCTTTTTAATAAACTGCCTGTAGACTTACACAGTTCTGAATGCTTCGGTTTACATGTAGATACCCTCATTATGCTACAGTGTAAGTGTGTTGCTATTTGGAGCCTTGGTAGCTATTTATTTTTACTACGTTTAGTTCAAGCGCTCTGGTTCAAGCATCGTTGTGTTTGGTGGGTCAGGTGACGAGCCGTCTGATCACAGCACAGCACCGCACCCAGAATGCATTGCAACACACCGTCATGAAGGGACTCATCGTTAGGTCGGCTTTACATAGCATACAGAACCTATAGTAATTTAACGTTGTCTGTAAGCTCCACAGATCGTGGCAAGACAATTGAATTGATTGTGGACTTCTTGCCGGGCAATGATGAGTAACTTAACTTGAATGGTAGTGCTGTGTGGATGTGCTTAATATCTGTATGAATGTGTGTTTCTCAATGTTATAATCTATACAACTGTACACATGACTAGGTTTGAGTGGAGCTAGCTGGGCATAATACTGGGTTGAATGGATTTGGAAAATACTTTATTTTTTTAATGACCTATATGAACATGGTTTGGCTTTTTTACATGACCTTTACAACTGGTGCTGGCAAGGCATTGAACTGGGCTGAATGGATTTGGAAAATATATATATATATATATTTATATATATATATATTTTTTTAATGACCTGTATCAACATGGATTGGCTTTAAAAAAAAGATGGCAGAGCGCTTTACATTACCTTTAGAACTGGTGCTGGCAAGGCATTGAACTGGGCTGAATGGATTTGGAAAATATATATATATATATATTTATATATATATTTTTTTTTTTAATGACCTGTATCAACATGGATTGGCTTTAAAAAAAAGATGGCAGAGCGCTTTACATTACCTTTAGAACTGGTGCTGGCAAGGCATTGAACTGGGCTTCATCCAAGGATTCCGACGGTACCTCATTTATGAAAATCGGACATACGGGTCAAAAGTTACATGCACACACCTTCATATACACAGACAGCCCAGCCCAGCCCATTAGAGCTCTGCCAGGTGGCTTAGAACTCTTCCAGGTGCAAGCTTAAACAATTAGAGCTGTGATGTCACAATCGGAATTAGAATCCTTGAACATTCCGCCATTCATTTCAATGGGGCCCAAAAACGCCGAAAAACGGGAATACCGCGAAAACGACAAGGGCCAGCGACACAAAATCAACAAGCAAGTTACACCGGTTTGGGCCTGAATTTTTGGAGTTTGAACCGCGTCGATAGCTCAAACGGTCTAGGAGCAGTAGTTCGGCCAAAAAGTGGGTGAAAAGGAATAATAAACTAGAATTGCGGTTCCGAGGAACTGCAAGAGTGGGTTTGATCAGGGGCATGGAACTCGGCCTCGTCCAAGGATTCCAACGGTACCTCATTCATGAAAATCGGACATACTGGTCAAAAGTTACATGCACACACCTTCATATACACAGACAGCCCAGCCCAGCCCATTAGAGCTCTGCCAGGTGGCTTAGAACTCTTCCAGGTGCAAGCTTAAGCAATTAGAGCTGTGATGTCACAATCGAAATTTGAATTCTGAACATTCCGCCATTCATTTCAATGGGTCCAAAAAACGCAGAAAAACGGGAATACCGCGAAAACGACAAGGGCCAGCGACACGAAATTAACAAGCAAGTTACACCGGTTCGGGCCTGAATTTTTGGAGTTCGAACCGCGTCGATAGCTCAAACGGTCTAGGAGCAGTAGTTCGGCCAAAAAGTGGGTGAATAGGAAGATATAATAACTAGAATTGCGGTTCCGAGGAACTGCAAGAGTGGGTTTGATCAGGGGCATGGAACTCGGCCTCATCCAAGGATTCCAACGGTACCTCATTTATGAAAATCGGACATACGGGTCAAAAGTTACATGCACACACCTTCATATACACAGACAGCCCAGCCCAGCCCATTATAGCTCTGCCAGGTGGCTTAGAACTCTTCCAGGTGCAAGCTTAAGCAATTAGAGCTGTGATGTCACAATCGAATTAGAATCCTTGAACATTCCGCCATTCATTTCAATGGGGCCCAAAAACGCCGAAAAACGGGAATACCGCGAAAACGACAAGGGCCAGCGACACGAAATTAACAAGCAAGTTACACCGGTTCGGGCCTGAATTTTTGGAGTTCGAACCGCGTCGATAGCTCAAACGGTCTAGGAGCAGTAGTTCAGCCAAAAAGTGGGTGAAAAAGAAGATATAATAAGAAAACTTAAGAAGAACAATAGTGGGCTTGCTCCGCAAGCCCACAGCATGGCTTTCAGCCATGCTGTGGTCTTGCTGGATCAAACCCACTAACGGTTTCGCGGTTGCGGTTCCGAGGAACTGCAAGAACTGCAAGAGTGGGTTTGATCTGGGGCACGGAACTCTGCCTCATCCAAGGATTCCAACGGTACCTCATTTATGAAAATCGGGCACACGGATCAAAAGTTATCTGCATCAACGCAACATCCAATAAGCTAAAACGCATAAATAACGTGGTTGCTATGCTGGTTGCTAGGGCAATCATGCTGGTTGCTCAGGTGGTCGATAGGTTAGAAGGCCAGTGCCTCCTGAGAGGCCTGAAGGGTCAGTTCTGAGGTTGTTGACTGCTGAAACCGAAAAATGGACTGCATTTTCTTAAAAGACAGTGTGACTGAAGTGCGGGCAAAGTTTGCACAGAAATGTACGATTTTTCCCACCCTCATCGACCTTGTCATAAAACTTGTTTAAATGATCACACGACGCCTCCTTGCTGCTTTGTCGTCTACATCAGCCTTTCTCAAACTTCTTTGACCTGAGGCCCAGTCAAGGCATACTTTGGGGTCATAGGGCCCACCTACATGAACCCACCCCCTCCTCCCACCCCCCATCAAATTGTAATATCATCACAATTATTATTTTTTTTATACTATATTGCTATACATGCACTTCAAAACAGTCAATGTTTAAAGTGCTAAGATTGTTCACAAAAGTTTGTGAAAGCATGCACATCAGAGTACTGCTTTACTAATGTAAAATATAATTAGGCCTACACTAGTTTCATTGTTTTTGCATTGTTGCATGATTGATATGCTATTTAATTACATTTCATTTGAATGCCTGAATGTAAGAATTCAGGAAACACAATACCAGCTTTTAACATTTATGTTGTTTACTAGTTTATGTAAATCACATAACACATGAACTGTTTACATACTACTGATAGCCCATTACTGTACACAATAATACTGTGCCCATTCATTAACATTAAACATCAGGCGTCTTGTTTACACATTTAAACCATATTTGCACTTCGAAATTCGCTTCCAAATTGTAGTAACTACATCTACGAAGTCTAAGGAAGATATCTATGAACATACTACATGGTTAAGATACATTTTGACAGAACTACAGACTTCGTGAAAGTAGCCTAGTAGCCCTACATAAAAGGCTCAATTAACTTCATTGCAAAATCGCGGTTGGTCTGTTTACACACTAAAACCATATTTACACTTCGAAATTCGCTTCCAAATTGTAGTAACTACATCTACGAAGTCTAAGGAAGATAATCATGTAGTCTGTTCATAGATAAGATACATTTTGACAGAACTACAGACTTCGTGAAAGTAGCCTAGTAGCCCTACATAAAAGGCTCCATTAACTTCATTGCAAAATCGCGGTTGGTCTGTTTACACACTAAAACCATATTTACACTTCGAAATTCGCTTCCAAATTGTAGTAACTACATCTACGAAGTCTAAGGAAGATAAAACTGTAGTCTGTTCAACGATAAGATACATTTTGACAGAACTACAGACCTCGTAAAAGTAGTACCTAAAATCAGTGTGATAAATGGCCATCACGTAGCCTAAAGCATATAGCACTAGCATATGACAACAGCAAATAGCTAACGTTTACGTTAGCCTAACTTACTTATCGTTGACGTTGACCCGACACGTTTATAAGTTAGACCATAGACTGATAAGGACGTCCATCAAAATTCCGTGTGTATCCTGTGTATCTTTCATGCTGCTATCCTGTTGCCTTTTCCCTGTTGTTCCGGCAACAAGGTTTTTACGCGATATTTGCCACATCCCAGAGAGTTGTTGTTTGGTGGGTCAGGTGACGAGCCGTCGAATCACAGCACAGCACCCAGAATGCATTGCAACACACCGTCTAGAAGGGACTCAGCGTTAGGTCGGCTTTAAATAGCATACAGAACCTTTAGTAATATAACGTTGTCTGTAAGCTCCACAGATCGTGGCAAGACAATTGAATTGATTGAGGACTTCTTGCTGGGCAACGATGATAAGTAAAGCTGCGTGGATATGCATGATATCTGTATGAAAGTGTGTTTCTCAATGTAATACTATATACAACTGTACACATGACGAAGTTCAAATGGAGCTAGCTGGGTATTGGACTGGGCTGAATGGATTGGTGAAATACTTTATTTATTTTTTTTATGACCTATATGAACATGGTTTGGCTTTAAAAAAAAGAGGAGACTCTCCTCTTTTTTTACATGACCTTTACACTTAGTGCTGGCAAGGCATTGAACTGGGCTGAATGGATTTGGAAAATATATATATATTTTTTTTAATGACCTGTATCAACATGGTTTGGCTTTAAAAAAAAGATGAGACAGCGCTTCGCGCTGTCTCATCTTTTTTTACATTACCTTTACACTTAGTGCTGGCAAGGCATTGAACTGGGCTTCATTCAAGGATTCCAACGGTACCTCATTCATGAAAATCGGACATACTGGTCAAAAGTTACATGCACACACCTTCATATACACAGACAGCCCAGCCCAGCCCATTAGACATTGCCAGATGGCTTAGAACTCTGCCAGGTGCAAGTAATCAACTCTAGCAGCAGAGCTCTACCAGGTGCAAGTAATGAGGTGCTGTGATGTCATAAAGCCCCAGCATTCCGCCATTGATTTCAATGGGGCCCAAAAACGCCGAAAAACGGGAATACCGCGAAAACGACAAGGGCCAGCGACACGAAAGCAACAAGCAAGTTACACCGGTTCGGGCCTGAATTTTTGGAGTTCGAACCGCGTCGATAGCTCAAACGGTCTAGGAGCAGTAGTTCGGCCAAAAAGTGGGCTTATAGGAAGATATAATAACTAGAATTGCGGTTCCGAGGAACTGCAAGAGTGGGTTTGATCAGGGGCATGGAACTCGGCCTCATCCAAGGATTCCAACGGTACCTCATTTATGAAAATCGGACATACGGGTCAAAAGTTACATGCACACACCTTCATATACACAGACAGCCCAGCCCAGCCCATTAGAGCTCTGCCAGGTGGCTTAGAACTCTTCCAGGTGCAAGCTTAAGCAATTAGAGCTGTGATGTCACAATCGAAATTTGAATTCTAAACATTCCGCCATTCATTTCAATGGGCCCAAAAAACGCAGAAAAACGGGAATACCGCGAAAACAACAAGGGCCAGCGACACGAAATTAACAAGCAAGTTACACCGGTTCGGGCCTGAATTTTTGGAGTTCGAACCGCGTTGATAGCTCAAACGGTCTAGGAGCAGTAGTTCGGCCAAAAAGTGGGTGAAAAGGAATAATAAATAAACTAGAATTGCGGTTCCGAGGAACTGCAAGAGTGGGTTTGATCAGGGGCATGGAACTCGGCCTTATCCAAGGATTCCAACGGTACCTCATTTATGAAAATCGGACATACGGGTCAAAAGTTACATGCACACACCTTCATATACACAGACAGCCCAGCCCAGCCCATTATAGCTCTGCCAGGTGGCTTAGAACTCTTCCAGGTGCAAGCTTAAGCAATTAGAGCTGTGATGTCACAATCGAAATTTGAATTCTGAACATTCCGCCATTCATTTCAATGGGCCCAAAAAACGCAGAAAAACGGGAATACCGCGAAAACGACAAGGGCCAGCGACACGAAATCAACAAGCAAGTTACACCGGTTCGGGCCTGAATTTTTGGAGTTCGAACCGCGTCGATAGCTCAAACGGTCTAGGAGCAGTAGTTCGGCCAAAAAGTGGGCTTATAGGAAGATATAATAACTAGAATTGCGGTTCCGAGGAACTGCAAGAGTGGGTTTGATCAGGGGCATGGAACTCGGCCTCATCCAAGGATTCCAACGGTACCTCATTTATGAAAATCGGACATACGGGTCAAAAGTTACATGCACACACCTTCATATACACAGACAGCCCAGCCCAGCCCATTAGAGCTCTGCCAGGTGGCTTAGAACTCTTCCAGGTGCAAGCTTAAGCAATTAGAGCTGTGATGTCACAATCGAAATTTGAATTCTGAACATTCCGCCATTCATTTCAATGGGCCCAAAAAACGCAGAAAAACGGGAATACCGCGAAAACGACAAGGGCCAGCGACATGAAATCAACAAGCAAGTTACACCGGTTCGGGCCTGAATTTTTGGAGTTCGAACCGCGTCGATAGCTCAAACGGTCTAGGAGCAGTAGTTCGGCCAAAAAGTGGGTGAATAGGAAGATATAATAATAATAATAAGAAAACTTAAGAAGAACAATAGTGGGCTTGCTCCGCAAGCCCACAGCATGGCAAAGCCATGCTGTGGTCTTGCTGGATCAAACCCACTAATAATAATAAGAAAACTTAAGAAGAACAATAGTGGGCTTGCTCCGCAAGCCCACAGCATGGCTTTCAGCCATGCTGTGGTCTTGCTGGATCAAACCCACTAATAAAGTAAACTTAAGAAGAACAATAGTGGGCTTGCTCCGCAAGCCCACAGCATGGCTTTGCCATGCTGTGGTCTTGCTGGATCAAACCCACTAATAATAAGAAAACTTAAGAAGAACAATAGTGGGCTTGCTCCGCAAGCCCACAGCATGGCAAAGCCATGCTGTGGTCTTGCTGGATCAAACCCACTAATAATAATAAGAAAACTTAAGAAGAACAATAGTGGTCTTGCTGGAGCAAACCCACTAATAAAGTAAACTTAAGAAGAACAATAGTGGGCTTGCTCCGCAGGCATGTGGTCTTGCTGGATCAAACCCACTAAAAATGTGTATGGTACATAGAATAATTAAAAACAAAGTACCTACATATCTTTGTAATTATTTTTCTCGGGTAAATGCTGCTCACAGTTACTCAACAAGGGGTAGTACCACTGACTTTGTTCTATGTAGATTTAAAAGCTGCATGGGTAAGGGCTCTTTTCTGTATTCAGCAGCCATCATATGGAATGGGTTAGCAGCAGCAGTAAAGTCAACAGACAATACTGATCATTTTAAGTCATCCCTAAAGAGCTGGCTGAGCAGTAGACAGTAGTATGGTTATTAGAGTTACATGCACTGTATGTACTCAGCAGTAGACAGTAGTATGGTTATTAGAGTTACATGCACTGTATGTACTGCACTTCCTTCTCTGTTTTATGTTGTATGTCTGGGGATGTTTGGTCCTCTCTATGTTACCTTGTTTTATATTTGTTTTATTCCTCCACATACCACCAACATAATTACATTCACTTTAAAACATATGCCTTCACCATTTGCCTACACCTGCAAACACTGACACACACCACCAAATGCACACATTTTAAGGACCACAATGGAAATAAGCCCTGGGGCTTTATTGTGTTTATCCTTTTGACTGATAATGTACAAAGTCATTTTATTTATTTATTTATTCATATAAGAATAAATTGTGGGCAGCCGTGGCCCACTGGTTAGCACTCTGGACTTGTAACCGGAGGGTTGCCGGTTCGAGCCCCGACCAGTGGGCCTGCGGCTGAAGTGCCCTTGAGCAAGGCACCTAACCCCTCACTGCTCCCCGAGTGCCGCCGTTGTAGCAGGCAGCTCACTGCGCCAGGATTAGTGTGTGCTTCACCTCTCTGTGTGTTCACTGTGTGCTGAGTGTGTTTCACTAATTCACCGATTGGGTTAAATGCAGAGACCAAATTTCCCTCACGGGATCAAAAAAGTATATACCTACTTAGAATCATCCTTTGTACAAAATTCATCATGTCAATAAAGATTTTCAATCAATCAATCAATCAAACTAGCTAATGCCAGCTAAAACCAGCCACCAGCATAAGCTGGTCTCTAGCTGTTTTTTTCAGCAGGGTAGCTTATTAAAATATACTGCTCAAAAAAATTCAGGGAACAGAGTTTTCCACAATTGTTAAAACACATTTTTTGAAATCGTCCACCCTTTTCTCCATTCTCAAACTACTTTCTCAGAATGTCTGACAGTTTTTACTTGTGAACCAAACAGTGTCGGAGTACCGATCCAGTGTATGATTATCTTTTTTGAGCAGTATATTAGAATGTCTCTCTCACTCTCACTCTCACGCACACACACACACACACACACACACACAAACACACACACACACACACACACACACACACACACACACACAGGGACACACACACACACAGGGACACAGAGACAGACACACACACACACACACACACACACACTCATCCATATACACACACACACACACACACACACACTCATCCATATACACACACACACACACACACACACACGCCAGTGCACACAGTATACAGTGTGAGAGGGAAACTTGTTGGGTAAAGCAGAGCGAGCTGGACGACGTCTGCGTCCACCATCTCACAGTTCCAGCACGCACACACACACACACACCATATCTCAGTTCCAGCACACTCACACACACACCATCTCTCAGTTCCAGCACACACACACACACACCATATCTCAGTTCCAGCACACTCACACACACACCATCTCTCAGTTCCAGCACACTCACACACACACACACACACCATCTCACAGTTCCAGCACACACACACACACACACACTCACACACACTCACCCATACACACACACACCATCTCACAGTTCCAGCACACACACACACACACACACACACACACACACACTCACCCATACACACACACACCATCTCACAGTTTCAGCACACACACACTCACACAGACTTACCCACACACACACACACCACCTCACAGTTCCAGCACACACACACACGCACACACACAGACTCACCCATTTACACACACGCTATCTCACAGCACGCCTATCAATATCATATCAATACTGGAGCCATTACTCTGATGGAGTGAGCCACTTCCATCAATCCTCTGCGCTGACCGCCCCCATGCGCTTGGGATCCCACCAGAGGAGCTCGGCCCTCTTCCCAGCACCCGGGCATCAGCTCCGAACCCGGGCATCAGCTCCGCACCCGGGCATCAGCTCCGCAGGCTGCCGTCCAGCCCCATGCTGGCCAGTGCTAATCAGATTAGCCACCATGAGCATTAGCCTCAACATTTACTAGCAGCGCCGGTGGTGGGGGGGCTGTGGTGGAGGGCAGGTCCCTTGGGATGCAGGTTCGTCTGAACCCAATAGTTGGTCCAGTAATAGTTGTGCGGTCAGCGTAGGTTGGCCCTTAGTATGGCGTGGATGTGTGTGTGTGTGTGTGTGTGTGGGGGGGGGGTGGGACACGCCAAGCCTCCTTGATCAATGTGATGGTTCAATAAAGGGCTTTTGATCATCAGATGTCCTCCTCACCACAGGCCATATGAAGGATCGCTGGCCATCTTCTCAGTGCCTGGAAACACAGAGCGCCAGCTTTGTTTATATTACATTAGTGGCTTTGTTCATATATATTAAAAAGGATGAAAACACAGCAAAACCTAGAATCTTATTTCTGTTGTGGTCCTCATGTTTTACACGTAATATGTTGTTCAGTATGACCGCTGACACAACATTAACTTTCACTTTTGGAACTGAGAAAGCTGATATGTAGGCATGGGAACTGAGGAAGCTGATATGTAGGCATGGAAACTGAGGAAGCTGATATGTAGGCATGGGAGCAGGTTTTTCTTTTGGTCCGCGGTTCAATGATACCATTCGATTGTGCCGCAAATTACCTGCAGACCAGCAATAGTAACACTACCCCAAGCTAAGTCCCCTATCGCTAAGCTTAGTGTGTTGTAGTGATGGCCCGATACTGGCATCGGGTATCGGGCCGATACTGGGCCCATGCACTCATGCTCTTACTCATAAAAATTCCCCGATACCACCTACCGATACTTAGTTTCCCCTAAATTATTGTAGCCTCTACACTTTGATGAAGCCTACTCACGACGCATAGCAGCTATTTCAGTCTTGCACTTGAAGAACATACAACAAGCTAGTTTCATGTATCTGCGTTGAATGCAGCTAATACCCTCGCACGTATGGTTTTCTGTTTTAACTATAGCTCACCTAAACTGTGCGTGAGTGTAGCCTAGTTGTTGTTTTAACTATAGCTCACCTAAACTATGCGTGAGTGTGGCGTAGTGGTTTAACTATAGCTCACCTAAACTATGCGTGAGTGTGGCCTAGTTGTTTTAACTATAGCTCACCTAAACTATGCGTGAGTGTGGCGTAGTTGTTTTAACTATAGCTCACCTAAACTATGCGTGAGTGTGGCGTAGTGGTTTAACTATAGCTCACCTAAACTATGCGTGAGTGTGGCGTAGTGGTTTAACTATAGCTCACCTAAACTATGCGTGAGTGTGGCGTAGTGGTTTAACTATAGCTCACCTAAACTATGCGTGAGTGTGGCGTAGTGGTTTAACTATAGCTCACCTAAACTATGCGTGAGTGTGGCGTAGTGGTTTAACTATAGCTCACCTAAACTATGCGTGAGTGTGGCGTAGTGGTTTAACTATAGCTCACCTAAACTATGCGTGAGTGTGGCGTAGTGGTTTAACTATAGCTCACCTAAACTATGCGTGAGTGTGGCGTAGTGGTTTAACTATAGCTCACCTAAACTATGCGTGAGTGTGGCGTAGTGGTTTAACTATAGCTCACCTAAACTATGCGTGAGTGTGGCGTAGTGGTTTAACTATAGCTCACCTAAACTATGCGTGAGTGTGGCGTAGTGGTTTAACTATAGCTCACCTAAACTATGCGTGAGTGTGGCGTAGTGGTTTAACTATAGCTCACCTAAACTATGCGTGAGTGTGGCGTAGTTGTTGTTGTGCGTCGCTGGTGTAGTGTAGCCAACAATCTCTGTTGTAGCTCTGTACTTAGCGCTAGTTGGGAATAAGTAGCTAGCCTAGCATACAAAACAAACTATGTGGGATTTCCGTTTGAGTAGATAAATGTGATTTGTTTGCATAGTGTTTTGTTATCACACAGTTCTGTCATTTATACTGAGAAATGTTAACTTCCCTTTCTGTATTTCAGTCCAGATCGTCACGTTTGTCGGATCATTTATACTCCAAGACCAAAGTCAGCACCCAATTCACTTTTACTGTATGCGAAGTCATGAGCAACAGGCAGATGCAAGACATGTGCGAAAAATCACCACTTTATTCAATGGCCAATAGTTTAGACAATGCAGACAAGTCTCGTTCACTAACGGCTTCCACACACAGTTGCGTTCCGTCAACGCATGCCAGTGGGTGTTCCCGACGGTAGCTATGCAAATGACTTAAGGTATAACCGTAATTTAATCGGCTGGTGCCGTCTGTTCGCTTGTT
Organism: Alosa pseudoharengus; assembly: GCF_046254945.1. Taxonomy (NCBI): domain Eukaryota; kingdom Metazoa; phylum Chordata; class Actinopteri; order Clupeiformes; family Clupeidae; genus Alosa; species Alosa pseudoharengus. The sequence continues at coordinate 1,560,029 of NW_027468609.1, read as the reverse complement.
CGTAATTTGATTGGCTGGTGCCGTCCGTCAGTCCAGCAAAAGTTGAATTTCTCAATGCAAGCGACGGGAGCAACGAGACGCAACGGACCCACAATTCAGTTCAGCAAAGGATGACGTAAGCCCATGTAAAGTGAACGGGATGCGTCTCCAGCACTGCAATGCACGCAGCTGTGTGTGGGAGCCGTAACTCTGTTTTGGCAGCAATCAGTAGACAGCAGAAGCATCTTCTCTCTTTCCCTCTTTCGCTAGATCACATTTATCTTGAATTTCCCCTGGGGATCAATAAAGTATCTATCTATCTATCTATCTAGGTGGCCGCTCGCTCTAAATTCTTAAAGGAGCCACACCAATTTTACAAAGGTCTCAAGAACTAACAGTAGAGTCACATTGGATCATGTTTTGTTGCCCTGTCAGATTTTACTGAGACAGACAGTGCAAAATAATCTAGTTAAGATATGGACACAGTGCAAGATAATCTAGTTAATAATGTCTTTAGTTAAGATATGGAGACAGTGCCAGATAATCTAGTTAATAATGTCTTTAATTAAGATATGGAGACAGTGCCAGTGTGGAGGCTTGTTTTAGACAGAATTCTTTTTTGTTTGTTTGTTTTTTGTTTTTGTTTTAAATAGCCTGCTATTATATATTTTATTTGATACTCATTATTATTTTGTTTAGGCCTATTGTAACAATCAGAGCAGAGAAGAAAGTGTATTGCAATTTTATGCTACTTATTTTGTGGTAGAAATATCGGTACTCGGTATCGGCAAGTACACAAATGTAAATACTCATACTCATCGGTTTTATAAAAAAAATGGTATCGGGACATCCCTAGTGTGCTGCATGCCAGCCTGATGACAAAGAAGATTGAGCTAAAGCAGAGAAAATAGCCCTGTATTCAGAACACTTACTGAATAACCATCATATTGCTATTCACACACACACACACACACACACACACATACACCCACACGTGAATAACATACAGTACAGTATATGTATATTATATATCTTATAAGTATATTCACGAGTGAACTATGAACAGGAAACATGAATATTATATTGTGAACTATGAACAGGAATATCATATAGTGAACTATGAAAAGGGATATCATATAGTGAACTATGAATAATAATAATTTCAAAATTATCCAAATTAAAAAAAAGAATTCTAACATTTTGGAAACACATACAATTTAGTGACCCCAATTCAATACATTATAAAGCCCTAAAAAGCTCTGATATAGAGAAAAGTCCCCTAAATCAATTCATCTTAAAGCACAGTAATCTCACTCCAATTAATTTGACAATGTCCAAAACTAAAAAAGATTCAAAAAAGATAAAATCCATCCAAATTGTATCATAGAAAAAGCAAAGGAAAAATATATATCATATTGGACAGAAATCACAAAAACCCAACATAAACTTGAATGTTATCTTACAATTAAGCACAAATATGAATTGGCCCCATATCTAAAAACGCTCAAAGACAAAAAATTGTCCAGAACATTGACTATGTACAGACTCAGCGAGCACAATCTGAACATTGAAACAGGTAGAAGGAAACAGACCTGGTTACCAAGAGAGGCCAGGCTGTGCCACCACTGCCAGAAAAGTAAAATAGAAACAGAGCTACACTTCCTAACAGAATGTAAATTTTACACAGACCTCAAAGAAACCTTCCTTACAAAAGCAAGTACCATACGCCCTGAAATTTAGATGAAAATAATGAGGGTAAGCTAAAATATATCCTGGGCGAAATTCCAGAAATTGCACTGGCAGCTGGAAAATATGTACCAGCCTGTCACGAAAGACGAAATGCAACCGTAAGCCAGAGATTCCACCCCTACTGTTGTTTACCTGCCCCTCCCCACCAATTTCACTATTTATTAACCTACGTTTTCTTCTCTCTATTATTTACATTATCATCTTATCATTGTTTTTTATTAGTATAACTATTATTAATGTCTCCTAGTTTGATTATTCCATGTTTTTGCCTTTTTTTGTTTTGTTCTTAATGCTTTTTGGCAATATTGTAACCTGAACAGTCATGCCAATAAAGCATGTTTTGTTCTTAATGCTTTGGCAATATTGTAACCTGAACAGTCATGCCAATAAAGCACAATGAATTGAATTGAATTGAATAATGCTATGAATAGGAATATCATATAGTTACTATGTAGCAAATGACCGGATGTTCCACAACTCATCATTTCATGCTCACATTTTGCAACATGGACAACATTTTGCATATTGGTGACATGGACAACATTTTGCATATTGGTGAGTCGGGGGTATTTCACATATTGGTGAGTCGGGGGTATTTTACATAGTGGTGAGTCGGGGGTTTTTTACATAATGGTGAGTCGGGGGGATTTGACATTTTGGTGAGTCGGGGGGATTTGACTGCTTGCTTATGAGCATCGGCTCTTTGGCCTTGGCTGTCGTCCCCCTTGGCTGTGTGAATGGAACCAGAACCAGCTCCTGTCCAGCTCCAGCTCATCTGTCCTCACTCCTCCACTCCTCTCCTCTCTTCTCTTCTCCTCTCCCCTCCTCTCTTCTCACTCCTCTCCTCCTCTCCACTCCTCTACTCCTCTCCACTCCTCTACTCTCCTCTCCTCTCCTCTCTCCTCCTTTCCTTTCCACTCCTCTCCACTCCTCTCCTCCTCTTTTCTCCTCCTCTCCTCTCTCCTCCTTTCCTCTTCTCTCCTCTCCTCTCCTCCTCTCCACTCCTCCTCTCCTCTCCTCTCTCCTCTCCTCTCCTCTTTCCTCTTCTCTCGTCTCCTCTCCTCTCCACTCCTCTCCCTCTCTTCTCCTCTCCACTCCTCTCCCTCTCTTCTCTCCTCCTCTCCTCTCCTCTCCTCCTCTCTTCCACTCCTCTCTGATGGCATGCAACTCATGTTATGAAGCCATTGCTCTTATTTGCAGGCGTTTTGCCTTCTGATTCCCACTGAAGATCTGCAGCCTGCAATTACTCTGGCCTCCCTCCACCCCCCCCCCACACACACACACACACATACACACACTCTCTCTCTCTCACACACACACACACACACACACACACACACACACACACACACTCTCTCTCACACACACACACACACACACACACACTTATGCACCACATACAAGTACCACACACACACACACACACACACACTTATGCACCACACACACACACTCACACAAACACACACACACTTATGCACCACATACAAGTACCACACACACACACACACACACACTTATGCACCACACACACACACACACACACTTATGCACCACACACACACACACACTCACACACACACACACACACACACTTATGCACCACATACAAGTACCACACATACACACACACACACACTTATGCACCACACACACACACACTTATGCACCACACACACACACACACTTATGCACCACATACAAGTACCACACACACACACACTTGTGCACCACACACACACACACACTTATGCACAGTGACGGACTGGACGGTCTGGCCCGTTTGGGCCGGCATGCTTGTCGGGTTTGCGCGGCCCATTTATCGTAAAGACGGGTTTACAATATCTCTCGGCCCACTATCAAGCATCGATAGTGTTACAAGCCATTTATCTCTAACTCCCTTTTCCTCTTTCATAGATGGAAACTGATCAGTATTTATACCAGACATGAGTCTCTACACTACAGTCATGGTTTACATCAGTCTACATTCTTTTGTAACCAACCTTATTCAATCAAATGATTTAAAAGTGCATTGTTTGAAATTGGAATACTGCCTGTATCTTTTATTTTATTATTGGTTTACAAAAGTTAGGCTACATGAAGCAATGACTTCTGGGAATTTCAAAACCGAATGCGTGTACTTCCTTCAGCACGGGGAATTGCCGATCTAGCATGCCTTGATCCTCGGAATTTTCCCCTTATAAAAGCTAATAAACTGCCCCCAAATGCACTTCGAAACATAAGAGAATGTCTGCTTAAATTCAGTGAAGGTGATACGGTTGAAAATAGTCGGAATTGACACATCTCGCCACGCACTGGGACAGCCTGAAAAAGTCTCCTCTAAACGAGTATACAGTCAAAGCGTCGGAATTTGATGATGCCGCGGAGATATAGGAAGATACAGAAATAAACCTGGTGAGCAAGAAATGTGCTACCTGCAAGAATTGTGCAATCTGTTGCTATTTCCTTCTCCAGCAGTTAAACCTCTTTACCTGTGCCTACAACTATATATGGTTAGCAAATGAATTCCTACTAACACAGTCATTTACTCAAGTGGCATGCAAACGGAGTTTTTCCACTCTTAAATTCATCAACAATCGCCTCAGGACACGATTGTCACAGGATAATTTGGAGGCCTTTATGCTGATGGCGACAGAGAAAGAGGTCCTATAATGAACTTGGATGCTGATGAGCAAGCTCCTTCGCACCTTGTTAACTGCATGACGTTAATTAAGACACGTTGGTGGAGCGGCTGCTCTGATGGGTTTCCCGTTTACCAACAAAACTAGGCCTACATTCGCGCGCAGCCGTGGGGCAGAAGACGCTTGGTGCCACAGTGTTATAAACTTGACTTAAATAGTCGGCTGCTGTAAGCTACAATCGGAATTTTTTATATACCCCTGGTCCCCTGTTGTCTCAATGATAATAACATCTCATTTCAGGCTATATTTCAGAGTTTGCCGTTCATTTGCATTAATATCGTATTTTGTCATTTTTGGCGAAGACATGCATTCCTTTAGGGATATTGAACATATTGAACATTCTCTAACCATCGTGATTTCGAATTGGTGCAGTTTTCAGCACAAAAACTTATTTTGTTCTTTTCATGGAGAGCACTGCTCTATGCTGTTCTATGGTGCTTTCTGCCTCTTGCGCACGCATGTTTTCGTGACGTTGCATAGAAATCCATGTAGCCTATTCTAGGCTATTCTTTTTTCATTTTCACATTTTTGGAGTTGTGCATTGATATATCCATGTTCTTGGTTCAGTCTTTATGCATATTAAAGTTAGAGTTCATCACCAATGGGGTTACAAACGTGTTATGTCCGTGCATGTGAAGTTATATCTGTGTGTTGCGGGCACATGCACGCGCGTGCATGCGC
>NW_027468609.1:1539918-1549918 GCF_046254945.1 Alosa pseudoharengus | reverse complement strand
AGAACCATGCTACATCCTGGCAAGAACCATGCTACATCCTGGCAAGAATCTCTACTAGTTCCATGATAGAATATGTCAATCAAGAGCAGAACCCCTGCTGGATAAAGACCAGGTTCCTGATGGATCCGTGGCAGATCAGGGTTTGTTCTGTTCCGGGTTCCTCAGCTGCTGTGTTCTAGGCCCTTGCCAGCCGCTCCCCTTCTCCCTCTCCGTCTCCGTCCATCGTCCGCCTGCCCGTCCTCTCGGACGCTGTCCGCTGTCGGCTTCTTCATTCTGATTCTTTATTCCTTTTTCTACCAGAGGAACTAAAGAGCTGCTCTCCCCTCTAGAGAGCGTTTTTTTTTTTTAAAACACAAACATTTACTTTCTCTGAGCTTTTGAGTTGCCAAGAGTAGTACAGGGGGCAGATCAGCAGGAAGTCGCCCGGGATTGTAAAGATGAAAATAAAAGAGATTTAATTTGCTGTCAAAGTGACGGTGACACAGGCATGTGGATATTTCTCTCCCCAAAGGAAACCGGACAAATCTATCAAAGCCTGAATGTAACGACACTATGTAAGCTGTGTCCATGGAAACATACTGTATGACATCATTAATAATAAGGACTCGTACCTCCAAGCAGCATCCCACACCAGAGTATATAGGAGAGATGTGGTGTATTTCCCCCTTACTGCCCTGAGCAAGGAGAGAGGCTGAGACGCTCACCTCAGTATGTAATGGGTCTCATTTAGCCTTTAAAACCAGAGCAGCACATTGGGTCATTTCCTCATAGTTGAGACTGTCACATCCCCAACCTGCTGAAAATGGACAGTGCTTTCAAATCAGTAGAAAACGGCTCAGTCCAGCTCAAATTGATGGTGCTTCTGAATCAGTAGTATACATGTACGGCTTGGTTCAGCTCATATTGACAGTGCTTTTGAAACACTACTATACGGCTCAGTCCAGCTCAAATGGACAGTGCTTTCGAATCAGTAGAATACAGCTCGGTCCAGCTCAACTTTTATATGCAGTACCAGTTAGAGTGACACAGGAACGTGGTTTTGGAGAGACGTTTAGTTAGAGTGACACAGGAACGTGGTTTTGGAGAGACGTTTAGTTAGAGTGGCACAGGAACGTGGTTTTGGAGAGACGTGTCCAGCTCTTTGTACCTCCCTATACCCTATTGGCTGATATGTACAGACCTTTTGTTGCGAGGCGGCATGCCTCTCTGTACAGACGTTGCGAGGCGGCATGCCTCTGCTGGTAATTGAGATGTCAGTTTGTGAACTTGAGTTAAAAGCCATTTTATTGGAGTTTCCTTTCAAACTTCTTGTTTGAAATTTTTGCCAGAAGAGAAATCAAAGGCCACAGTTGCTTGACTCATAATATGCTTACATGACAGAAAATTAATATGCTTTTTTGTAGTCGGAAGGCTTCTTTCTGAAGAGTTTGCCCATGGAGGGTTGAAAGGTGATACATGTACATGTAACATTTCATACGTATGTCAGGATTCTTCTTTTGAGAGAATCAACCAAAAGGTCTATTTATCTCAAAGGCCAAAAATGTATTCTAATTCATTATTTTTGCAAATAGTTTTATTTCAGAGAATTTTGTTTCATGCCATGGATTGTGATAGTAAATTATAATTCTGTACATAAAACAAATGTAAATATCATATGTGATTAGGTGGCTCTGGTGGTCCTTTTTGGCAAACTTCTAAAATAATAAATATGTATATAAAATGCTAAAGGGCTCTTTACTCTCTCGACCACACTTCAACAACAGCAACAACATTTTGCATTTGTATATTGCTTCTGTAAACACCCAACGTGCTTCTCAGTGAATAAGGTTTGCTTGGTGCTTCATATTCCCTGCAGGTGTTGGCATTTGTGTACTACTACCATCTGTCCTTATCTTGGAGACAGGTAACCAGATCATGACATTCTCAGAAATGCCTAAGTGGAACTCTGTCTCATACAACTAGCATGCCTGTCATAAAAATGGTGTCATTCCAAAGCTCATCTAAAACAGTCACTTTATAAGAGTGTCATTAAGAGGAATCGTTGAGTCATTAAGAGGAATCGTTGACTGATCTGTCGAGCTGGAGCAGCTTCTGCTGCAGCACACTGAGGTGCAACTTGCTACTGACAGATATATGCTATCATTTTGTCATGTTTTCTGGATTTAGCTGTTTAACCGAGTACAATGTAATGCTAGGGTGTAAACAGACTCAGTACTTAGTGCTTGTGGCCAAAGAAGTACACTCCGAGTCTGTGTGGTTATGCTTGTGGCCAAAGAAGTATACTCCGAGTCTGTGTGGTTATGTTCACTTAACCAGTGTTTTATTGATGCACCATACATGACAAGAAAATGGACATAGTTACTCGGTTTAGTTAAGCACCTTTCCCCTCCACTGTTACTGACCCTACCAACAAACAGGGGCTGGCCGAAGGGTTGAACTGGTGCAGAGCACTTAAACCATCCAATCTGGAGCGGTGAAAATGTAACAAGCAAACAACTGCATAACAAAAAATATGAATTAATAATTATATCAATATTATAATGAACAATAATAGTAATAATTAGAATTAATAATTATATCAATATTATAATGAACAATAATAGTAATAATTAGAAGTCTAACAAAGAAGTGTGGTATGTGCCCAAAAAAGTGCATTTTGCCTAAAATATGAAGAGGAGGTGTGATGGCACTCAACCTGAACCCCGGTCATAAGCCTGGTGCTATCATGCCAACTTAAGCCTGGTGCTATCATGCCACCTTATGCCACCTTAAGCCTGGTGCTATCATGCCACCTTAAGCCTGGTGCTATCATGCCATAAACTTGGTTTACCAATGCCCGGTGCTATCATGCCATAAACTTGGTTTACCAATGTCTTAAGCCTGGTGCTATCATGCCATAAACTTGGTTTACCAATGTCTTAAGCCTGGTGCTATCATGCCATAAACTTGGTTTACCAATGTCTTAAGCCTGGTGCTATCATGTCATAAACTTGGCCAATGTCAAATGACTGTTGGCAACTGTCCTAAAAAAGTGCTTGGAATATTAGGCGCTGCGATGGCGTATAAGTATTCCTTCATGACAGACTGTCATGCAGGTGCACATGTTAATCATATGACCGAGGGGTGAAGTGCAGTATGACCAGAGATGTCCACCAGTCTGGATCAGTGATGTTGGATACGGAATGTACAGTGTTCTAGAATGGATGTGATGTCAGAGAGACAGTACTTGTGGGTGGGGAGGAGGGGGGGGCATCTTGATTACTATCTTTCTGCCTTTCAGTGCATTTTTATCAGAAAGTCAAATTGGAAATATGAGAGATCACATGAAAATAAAACGCTCCAAAATGACAATGATATACCATGGCATATTTTTTTTTTTATCATTTTGTTCTATAGCAAAGATTTCATATTGACAATATTACTTCAACAACATGTATTTCAGCTCACAAAAAAGGTATTTTATGATCATCCATCTTGACATAGGCACAAATAAACAATATGGTATTTTCAGACCACTGACAGTGCTTGCATAAACATTTACCAACATTAAATGACCGTTGATGACAAGTGTGTTGACAAGGCTTTATGCACGCGTTAGAGGGACATAACGCGTTATGGGGACATAACACATTATAGGGACATAACACGTTAGAGGGACGTAATGCACAAACTGTTGGCCAACATCATCTATATTGTCTCCATTAGCAATGCAACATCTATCTCAAACCCAAAAAGTTATGATTTGCAAGTACAATCATCATATAATATCAGTATTTACATCTTAAAATATATCTGCGGAACAACTGGGTAAGTTGTATTCAAATAAAATCATTAGATACATACTCCAGATATATGGGACCGCTTCCCCTTGTTCAGTCTGACCTCAGCTACACTCTGCATCCATGCAGGCCAACCAATCCCAAGGACCTTACAAAGCCTGCCCACTCCACCCAATGAGTGACCTCTCTGGTCTCCCAGGGCAACGCAGAGTCCCAGGTCACCTGGTCATCAACTGAAAGCACTTTGAAAAAGAGCAGAACTCCAGCCTTCTCCCAAGTGTTTCATTCCATGGCTTTGGAATCTCCAGGTGAGTACCGACGGAACTAAGAACTTCAGTGTTTAAGTTCTCGCCAGAACAGCAGCAGCACCCTTGTGTGCCCCCATGATCTGTGTCCTCCTGTGGTGGGCAGGGCCAAACGTCTGTGTGTGTGTGTGTGCATGTGTGTGTGTGCGCGTGTGTGTGTGCATGTGTGTGTGCGTGAGTTTGTGTGTGAGCGGGGAGGTCCCTCAGGAGCAGCTCTCCCCTCCTCCTTCAGTAGAAAGTCTGAGTCACCTCGCTGTGGCCCCCGGGAGGGCATCGGGCCAGTGTGTGTGTGTGTGTGTGGGGGGGGGTGGGGGGGGGCAGTGTGGGGGGGTTGGGGTGGGCATCGTGCTCGGGGGCCCGGCTCCCAGTGTACACATTTTCACACCTGGGCAAACACAGCTCGGTGCCAGGAAAACCAGCTCCGCTCCTCTCCTCTCTGCTCTGCCCACCTGCTCCTGGAGGGTCAGTATGCCCCCCTGCTCTCCCGCCAACCCTCCTGGGCAGCAGTGAGCTCTGGGCGGACAGTCGGGCCGAAGCCGGAGCGGAACCCCCCCGGATCAAAGAGCCGCTGCGTTCTGGAACTGAGGGCTCTGCGGGTCCCCTGCGCTACACCTGCGGCTGAGGTCGGTGCTGGACGAACACAGTACAGTTCTGTGGGAGCTGTCCATCCCCAGTCCAACACTCCCCCCCCCCCCCTCGGCTTTGAGGCTCTCACACAGGGTGGGTGTCTGGAAAAAAAGCAGTGAGCAGTTTGCTGACAGAGTGTGTGTATGCTCCAGTCAGCCAGTAGCACTCAGAAGTGTGTGTGTGTGTGTGAATGAGACGATCGCCATGGAGATGGAAGGAGTCCACAGAAACCCACTGTCCGCATCAATGAACTCCTTCTACTCGAGTGCTCTGTGCAGGACGGTTGTCCAGGGGAGGTGGAGACCCGGGCCAGGTATGGAATTTCAAAACTGGACTTCAAAAAAGGAACTCCCACTGAACATGGTCATATATATTTTTCATATCTATGTATATGTATAAGGACAATGTAAAAATAACTTATGTTAACATTAAAAATATAACTTAAAAAGCATAATACTCTTAATAAATAGTTCTACTATGTACACCATTATATTGCAGAGTGTCTGGAAAAATATTAAAATATGCTGGAAAACATTAAAATATGAGGAGTTTGGATTGCAAAACAGTCCCTTTGGCTGAAGTGAAGAGAAAAAAAACATCATGAAAAAATGGGGAAAAAATGCAGGTGGGACTCCAACAGAATCCTCTGCATATGATGTCACTTCCTCTATGATGTCACTTCCTCTGTTGCTCATTTCCACTGCTCCACTCTGACCTCTTCACGCTGCCGCAGCAACGGCAGTGGGCCAGACCCAGGCCAGACCCGGTCCAAATCACTCCAGCAGCAAACATGGTGGCCCTGAGGCATGGCGGCGGCCATTCTGCTGGGGAGTTCGGACTTCCTGTGTGAGTCCTGCTTGTGACCGCTCCCATGGTGACCGCTCCTAGTCAGTATTCCGCTCACATATGGCTTTTGGAGTGGGACTCCCATCATTTGCTCAAATGACAAAAGCGGGAAAAAAATGTCTGTGAAAAACTGTTTACGTCCAAAATAGCAAATATGAATAACACCAATAATGTCCATTATTGTTTACGTCCAAAATAGCAAATCTGAATCACACTTATAATGTCCATGATCGTTTACGTCCAAAATAGCAAATATGAATCACACCAATAATGTCCATGATTGTTTATGTCCAAAATAGCAAATATGAACCATACCGGTAATGTCCATGATCGTTTACGCCCAAAAGAGCAAATATGAACCATACCGATAATGTCCATGATCGTTTTCCTGTTGTTGTTTTTTCTCTTCTCTTACATTTTGGTGTTTCACTGTTTGAGATGAAAATTGGAAGGGTACATCTAACAGTTGAGTGTGTTTATGATGTAATGCAACGTGTTAAGTGTGTTTATGATGTGATGCGTTATAAGATGATGCGATGCGTTGGTTGGATTGCAGGTGTTTTCTGTGTACTAAAGATGGATGTGACACTGGCCCCCGGAGTTACCCCTATTTCTCCCCGTGGCCTTGGTGCTGTGGTTGGCTTTGAGTAGCGGCTCCTATTTGCTCCTCTCTCTAAACCACAGCTCACTAGAGAGTGCTAACATTTCTGAATACAAGTACTTTTTTTTCTTCTTTTTGTGTTTCCTCTACAGTAATATCAACATAATACATTTCTCATGTTTTCCTCTACAGTAATATCAACATAATACATTTCTCATGTTTTCCAGGTACTACATAGCATAGAAAATCTTTATACAAATCTCAGAGTTCTGTCTTGGTGTCGGGAGTCTATTCTGTCCCGCACACACACACATAGGCCTCGCATTTCCTTGACGTTCATCTCCATCGTTTGTGAGCCCCTCTAGCAGTCAGTCCTTCATTTCAAAATCCTTCCATCAAGGTCATTGCCTAAAGAGGAGTATCAGTTGACTGCAAATGCCATTTCAACAAAAAACTAAAAAAGAACATGCGTGTACTCATGATACAGGGAAAAACACAACAAAACTCAACAAAAAATAAAATAAAATAAAATAATATATAATAATATATGATATAATATTTCAGGATGTTAAAGTATAACTTCTTCTATATGTTTCCATAAACCGTAAAGAAAGTACCAGATTCTCATAACCAAAACAGGCAGCCAGAATACGTGTGTGTGTGTGTGTGTGTGTGTGTGTGTGTGTGTATCACATCGGACACACACAGACACACAAGTCTGCCTTGATCTCTTTTAAAACTAGTGGGAATACATGACACAAGCACCTGTCCCAGGAGCCTTGTAGTAATACCATAGCAACAGAAAAACATCTGATACCATAGCAACAGAAACACATCTTACACTCACTTAGACATAATCACTTGTAGTAATACCATAGCAACAGAAAAACATCTTACACTCACTTAGACATAATCACTTGTCTGATACCATGGCAACAGAAACACATCTTACACTCATTTTGACATAATCACTTGTCTGACAATAGCAGCTTCACTAAAAGTTTTTACTTTAAACTTTTAACTTTTTTCCTTAAATGGCTATTTGAAAGTGCAGTAACTGAGGTCATTAGTACAAATACTGATTAGCGGTGCATATGAGATACATTAAAAATATCAAATGAAATATACATGAGAGGTAACACACACACAAACACTGCAAACACACAGACACAAGACATCTCAAGCACACTAAAATAAGGAAATACCCCCTCTGGACCTAAATGCAGTCAGAAAATAAAGCTGGATCTTGTTTTATATTTACTAAGTGTTTTTTCATCTCTCTACTTTTGCCTCTTAACATTCTTCCTCTTTACTCAGATAGTGACACAACAATGACTTCTAACCAATGAGGGTGCAGTGACAAGTCACCTAAGGAATCATCTGGAGCAGCCTAGACAGGCTCGCTTGCTCTCTAGGCTTTCATGATGGGTGGGGTGGGGTGGTGGATGGAGAGGGGGAGGCACACAAGCGACCAATCAGCTCCTCCGTTTCCGGAAGAGGATGACACAGAGAAAAACAGAGGTGTGCTAGCCGGAGCGGAGATGGCACTAGCACCATGGGGAGCCCCCCACCCCCCCTGGGGAGTCCCCCCCCCCAAACTACAGCCTCGATAAAAAGCAGAGGTGTGCAAGGCTCATGGTTCATAGGCAAACTAAGAGGTTGCTCACACACACACACACACGCAGAGAGGATGTGTAAGCCTGTAGCAAGGACCTGTGCGTCTGTGCACCATCAGATAGCAGCCTATAGGCAGTTCAGTACTATTCCTGTACTAACTGTACATACCCCATACACTGCCCCCCCCCTCAGATAGCAGCCTATAGGCAGTTCAGTACTATTCCTGTGCTAACAGATAGCAGCCTATAGGCAGTTCAGTACTATTCCTGTGCTAACAGATAGCAGCCTATAGGCAGTTCAGTACTATTCCTGTGCTAACTGTACATCCCCCATACACTGCCCCCCCATGCCTCTCTACCATTTGATTTATGAGGTCAGTTAGGGACAGCACAGGTCCCAGGCACGCTGACGTCATGACGTCACTATCTCTCCCGGATGCCTCCGAGGCCCAGCAGCCAAGCAGCCGAGGCCGACTCAGAAGACGGGGGAAGGTGGAAGAGAGATAACACACCACAAACACCCCACACACACACCACAAACACCCCACACACACACACCACACACACACACACCACAAACACCCCCACACAAACACCACACACACACACACAACACACACACACCACACACACACACCACACACACACACAACACACACACACCCCACACACACACCACACACACACACACAACACACACACACCCCACACACACACCACACACACACACACACACACACACACCACACATGGCCTCTAGTCCTGCTCTCACAGGTGGCCAGACAGACGCGGTCAAGTTAAGGCATCCGCCAGCCCCTGTGTCCAAACAAACTACCTAACCGCGTCCTCCGTGGGATACACACACACTGATAGAGGTTTCTCTGAACCCGCCTGACCTCTGCAGGGGGTTTGTTTGTGTCTGTGTGTGTGTCACAAAGGACAGGAAAGTTAAAGGTGCCCTGCCACACGTATTTCATTACTTTGTGCTAATGTCTGAACTTCTACCATGGACTCTGTAACGTTTTTTGTGGAAAACATGCCTTGGTTACCTTGTTTCATGCCATTCTAGCGTGGTATTGAAAGCCTGCAGAAAGACCCAGCTCGATTTGGGCCAGTTCTCATTAATATTAAATGAGCTAAGCTGCTTGACTCTGATTGGCTAACAGATAGTAGGTTTCGTCCATAACATGACAGCCGTTATCAACTAATTTTAGCTTCATGGCATGAACTTAGCTTGGCTAGCGAGTGCTAGCATTGTCCAAATGTGCACAAATAAAACCTGCTAGGCTAGCGAGTGCATTAAACCTGTATAACATAACACTTCTTTGAGTTGACAATAACGTTTTACTTACGGACTGGGCACTGGTCGTAGACTGCCACAATGGTAGCTGTTATCAACTAATTTTAGCTTCATGGCATGAACTTAGCTTGGCTTGCTAGCATTGCCCAAATGGGAATTAAACCTGCTAAAGGCTGATGAGCTCAATCAATTCCACGTCAAACTGATATGGGGAGTTAGATGTGTTGTCTGTATGGGGAGTTCGATGCGTTGTGCCTCTCTCCACTGCCTCTAACCAGGTTTGCAGTGTGATTCTGGAGATTGAGCTAACTCAGCTAACTCACAAACAGACCTGAGCCCAGAGCCAGTTGGGCAGCACCACCACTAGACTGGGCTGAGGGCCACTCCAGAGTCCAGTGGCCTCATTTATAAAGCGTTCTTACGCACATATTTGATCTTAGACGGTGCGTACGTTCAAATCCATGCCAACGCTCAGATTTATAAAAACCGTCTTTGACATGGAAAAGTGCTTATCTCCACATCACGTTCAAACTTGACGTATGACCATTTCCTTGTGGTAATGCCGGGGTACTGCAAGTAATCTGAGGTCTAAGTGCGATGCATTTTCAAAATAAACTCTATTTCTGAAATTTCAGAGGTGGATAAACTGCGTTTACTCGCGTTTAGCCTCCACTACATCCTAATTTGCGCTCATAGGCCTATTCCCAGCTTCGTAACAGAAAGGTAATATTTGAATGTAAGCTATACAATGTAGGCTATAGATATTTTATATCATATATAGCCTACACAACCAAGGGACGGAAGTTATCCTCTGAAAGCAGGGCATCTTCATATTTAGTGTTGCGTCGGAGTTGCTTAAATAGGTGCAGAGCGAGCACCTGTTTGCTTTTTTCTTGACTGGCAGTGCCCGATATCAGATGACAATA
>NW_027468609.1:1517418-1529918 GCF_046254945.1 Alosa pseudoharengus | reverse complement strand
AAAAGTGCAATTTGACATTCTCAGCTCCTCAGTGCGGCCTGTTTGTACAGACCTCGCCACGTTTTTTACCCCTGAAGTGGGCACAAAAGTGTTAGTACATCTGGCCCTCAGTGTATATGAAGGGACAACCAACACGTGGAAAGCACACTGACACAAACATGCACGCACACACACACATAGCGTGCACAAACACATACAGACACACACGCAAGCAAGCAAGCACGCAAGCTCGCACGCACACACAGTCTGGGATTTAAGGAAATGATTTGGAAAGGTTGAACAGCTCATTTAGTAATGGTGGGTTGTACCCCCTCCCCCCCTCATACCTTGATAATTAGCGCTTGCGCTCCTGAGCAGCAAAAAACTGCTAAATCACACACACACACACACACTGCTCTCAATAAACACCCTGCCCTTTTAGGAAACCTCCAACACACACACACACACAAACACACACACACACAAACACCCTGCCCTTTTAGGAAACCTCCAAAACACACACACACACTCATCCTGCCCTTTTAGAAAAACCTCCAACACACACACACACATACACACACACACACACACACACACACACACACACATAAGCACACACACACACACACACAAACAAGCGCACGTATGTGTAATGCGCACACACACACACACACACACACACACACACACACACACACAACAGCACAGTGCAGGACAGTACAATACAGAGTGTCCCAGTTATGGAGCTATAAAAAAGGATTCCATCCATCCATCCATCTATCCATCCATCCATCCATTAGGCTGTTTGTTCATTCACTTGTTTGTTGTGTGGGTTCTAGTGATTGTGTGGGTTCTAGTGATTGTGTGAGTTCTAGCGATTGTGTGGGTTCTAGTGTGATTGTGTGGGTTCTAGCGATTGGGTTCTAGTGATTGTGTGGACTGTAGTGATTGTGGGGACTCTATTGATTGTGTGGGTTCTAGTGATTGTGTGGACTGTAGTGATTGTGGAGACTCTAGTGATTGTGTGGGTTCTAGTGATTGTGTAGGTTCTAGTGTGATTGTGTGGGTTCTAGCGATTGGGTTCTAGTGATTGTGTGGGTTCTAGTGATTGTGTGGACTGTAGTGATTGTGGGGACACTATTGATTGTGTGGATTCTAGTGATTGTGTGGACTGTAGTGATTGTGGGGACTCTATTGATTGTGTGGGTTCTAGTGAAATGGCCAAGTTGGAGTACTGGCTTGATGAAATTCATTCTGGACTCTATCCGACCACATAAACACCTCGGGATACTTCGGTTTGGTAAGTGTAATGTTGTTTGGAACTGTAGAAGAGGTATAAAAATAGCGTTTTGTAGCGGCGAAATAATATGCCCTTCTCACTTCCACGCTAACGAGTTTTGACTAAAAACGGTAAAATCGAACTTTCTTAAAACACATCCGAATGACATGATTTGGATGTCAACTCAACGTATGTACTCCCAATCATCCGTAAATTGATCTAAAGTGCATTTTACTCCGGATAATTCCTTTAACAGACATGAACCAAGACATATAGCCCAGCAGCAATCTAAGGACTGTTCAATTTTTATTGAAGGGGCCACCGGAGGAATTTTGAGTGCTTCAGTCAAAAGTTGCATGACCCTCCCTCGCTTGCTAGAAATTGTTCAATGACCCTCCGACAGAATTGTTAAAAAAGACATGACCCTCCCTTGCCAATTGTCGCATGTCTTCCGCCCGCACTGCTTTGCGCCACAGCCACACAATGTGATAACGTTCTTAAATAAATCTTTCGTGAGCTTGCATGCTACCAGTCCTTCCTTTTCAAATGTGTTGCGCCTGTTTGCACAATTTCACAAATAATCATATGTGATTAATAATATGACAAATAATCCCTGTGCACGGGGAGCGAAACAATGCATGCCAACTTTTTCTGTGTTTATCACGTATTTTAACTTCCCCCCGCTGTCTTGCCATTTTAATGTTTTCCCGTAGAATATCCCATATTTTAATACTCTCATAACAGCCCTGCCATCGGGCCTGTCTCTGTGTTGCCCTGTTGCTACCCCTTGCCCTTCCAACGAAACAGATGTCTTCAAATCATCGTTTTCCTTGCTTGAAGGCGAACTTAGAGTGATGTTAACCTATTTAAGTTTAACGGCGTGATTGTCGTGAGAGCACGATTCATTGGCGCTTGCAGGTTCGGCCTTATGTCTACGTGCGCACCTGTGGCTACTCAGCTACTAGAGAAAGAATTTCCCCTGTTTGTATGTTCACTCCAAGTTGGCCTACCATAACTTACCAACTCTGCACTGTAGACCCTAACTGGCTCTTTATATTTTTCTGTGAAATAAGCAAATGTATTTGTTCAACTTTATGAAGCAGAATTACGCATAGGCTACTTGGAACATAACACATTTGACAAAGGACAGATGTATGTTATAGTGACAAAATATTAACTTTCAGTGTTTTACGATGTCTTTGTCATGGGGAAGTGTTTTTCCCCATGCATTTATTCTAGGCTACTGTCAGTGACTGCCGTGAGAGAAGCGGGGTCTGTGTTTCGTTCATGTCAGTGACTGACGCGAGAGAAGCGGGGGTCTGTGTTGTGTTGCGTTGCCATGGCATGCCGTGCCGTGTCGTCCACAGCTCAGTTCTGACAAAGCCGAATTTACTCCTTTTGAAACAATGAGTGCGCGCGTTTGTATGGTTATATTGCTTGACAGGGGGGATCCCAAGGAGCTTTCAGCCATAAGGCTACTTTGAGAACATTTCCTAATTCACCCGACACTAATAGCCTATTCAAAATGTTGAAAACTATTTCGGCATAGCCTATTAACTGACCACCCGATTCACGTTGACTGGGGGGCAGGGGGGTCATCAGACATTTGTGCCCAGTTAATCCGGCCCTGCCCCCAACAAATCACACCTTCCCACCAGCTGTGACCGCTTAAAAGAAGTCAAGAGGACTCCTAACTCACAGACCTATTCACAAACCGGTTTTGTGGCATTTCGCCCCTTTTGAAATCCTATGCGGCTACAGGAGCTTCCAATCGTGAGGAAGCAATTTTGCATTGTAGGCATAACTAACATGCAATAACGCCACCAACAACAACCAAAACTAGGCTACTCATTGTCAACATGTAAATTAAATGTAACATTATTGTGAATCAAATTAAAATGTTCTCTTTTGCAAACGTAGGCATAGGCATAGTAACAGATTAATTAAAAATGTTACAAAGATACTACATCAATCCGTATGTTTCATTAGGCTACTAGGCTATTTGTTTTGCCTTACTCTTGATTCATTTAGGCTAGGCCTTTTTATTCAGTTATTCATCATCTTCTGTCCTTGTGTAGCGCACGCATTCTCAGACCTGTCACCTGCCACTCATCGTAAGGGAGGTGTTTGGAATCATTCCCGTGTTACAATCATTAGCCAATCAAGGTGGTCACTTCAGTCAAGCTCGTGCATGAGTAATAACGTCATCCATAGCAACGAAGACTCACTCACTCTTAGACTGTTAGTCAAAGATTCTAGAGCACTCAGCTCTAGAATCTGTTCAGGAGTTGTCATTTTTCCTTACTAAGAGTAGCCTAGGTCTGAAAGGCTTTGTGAATAACTTAATAAGATAAACTCCTATAGCTAAAATCTTTTATTGCTATTTAGGAGTAGCCTATTCCTAGTGGTAAGATAAAAGGCTTTGTGAATATGGCCCCTGGTGTCTAACCCAATGCATAGCCCATTTACACAAAATAATGGTTGAATATTAGGCTTCTGATGATCATTGTTATTTAAGAACATGCAGAGCACCAAAAACATCTTGCTCGTAAAAAATCATCATACCGCACATTGTGGCGGGTCTGTTATTTAACCTACTTACTGTAGGCTGCGCAAACCACAGGCCTTTATTTTGGGCAAGCCTGCATTCGAGGCAGGCCTTCTGTTGAAGAATTTTATATAAAGCCTGCACTAAAAGTAATCCTCCTGCCACCGATACCACAGCTGTGGATAGTGTGGAATGCAAGTAATAACACAATCCAATGTGTGTCTCAATTGTCCCCCGCTGACCACCTCACACATTTCTCTAGATTTTGCAACGACCTTACATGACACAATGCCATAAAATGCCAGTGTTTAGGACACCGAATAATGTTTGTAATGATACCAGTTAGGCCTACGTTCAACAGTAACATAAGTGTAATGAGCTATTCATTGTCGAAGGTGCATGGTGAAGTGAAATTCTTACTTTGGAAAACAAACATTTGCTGATATCATTGGATAGGGAATAGGCCTTGTTTATTTTTTACGTAGCCTACAATGGCCAGTTCAGACAAAGCCTAAATTACTCATTTTGAAACATTTGTATGGTTATATTGCTTGACTTAAATCCCAGAGAGTAGGCTAGGCTACCGCACCCCACAGTGATGGGCCTAGCGGTCTTACGCGTTCAGTGTGGGGTATAAACAAGCTGAGAATTTAGCGGTGTCACATCTGCCTGTCACAGACGTGAGGAGCTGAAGCTTGGGATACAGTTACTACAGTAACAGTATTTTATTTTACTTCTTATGGAATATATATTTTTTTTCACTTTTATAAAGGCTTTGTTTGAATGCCGTTGGAACAAATAGTAGTTGATTATAAAGGCAACTTTCTGTTGCAATATTCTGTGTGTTCTGGACTGCATTGTTAAGCCAGTGGTTCTCAAACTTTTTCTTTCATTCCCCACTTTGATCAAGGAGGCATTGACTGATGATAGTGGAGATAACGTGTTATCCCAAGGCCTTTGCAAGTCAGCACCTCCGACGGTAGTCTCCCCTATTAAAAATAGTTTTCGATGTCCCAAACGGAGAGCCATACTTTATTGTTTTAACGATCTCTATGCTACTCACCAAAATGTAGGCATGGGAACATGATGAAGTATCCAACTGTCCTGTGTTAAATTATTGTGATTACGAGCCAGTGGTTTTCAAACATTATACGTAACTCGGACATCTATGCAACAGACTCATATCGTCCTCGCATTCGAGAGCTTCGTGCCAAGTAATAAGCGTTGAGTCGAGATGTTTGTGTGAATGAAACGAAGCGTATATATAGGCCATAGTGTGACATGCGTAAACCAATGGTGTAGAGATGACGCCACAGGGTTTTATTTAAGAGAGCCTACGTTTGTATGTAAGCAATTTATATTCACAATACTTAGGCCTACTAAAATAAATAGTATTTTATTTGTATTGGTTGTTTAGAGTAAAAAAAAATTGGTCGGTCTTAACGCAAGTTTACAACCGGCAAGTCGGTCGGACTAAAAGGGGAAAAAAAAAATATTTGGGTCGGTTCTAAATTGACAGGGTCGGTCGGGTTACGGCAAACGAAAATATTTTTAAGGATGGCCTGGCAGTGTTTTTTTGCGCGTCTGCAAAAGTCAGCCAAATATGAATGTAATTCTGCGGCATAAAGCAGATGTATTTGTTTATTGTACAGAAAAATAAAAATGATATGTCAAGCAGTCAATTGACTACATTGCAGTCAAGAAGTAGGGCAAATTAATTTACGAAACCAAAACGTGGGTCATAGTTGTCTAAGCCTCTATTGCGTAGCCTGTTAAAAACGTCGCCAGATAGTATTAAATCGGCAACAACATTGTTTTCTGCAGAAGCCTACCCAAGGCTACAGATTAATTCTGAACAGTTATTTCTCTACTGGCTCAATTATCACACCACTGTTTTGATTTGCGTAGCTGCGTTACCCCCAACACTGACAATAATGTATTGATTTTCGTTACCACAGTGTAGTCAAGCCTTAAGACATACCCAAGTAGCCTAAATCGAGGTAATGTTTAATTATGCATGATTTATTTTGTTATTGAATTCGTAGGCTGGGATTACTCTCGGCAAGTCTCCTGCTTTTTCAGTAGGGGGGGCAGGCAGAGCGATGTACAGTGGCAGAGCGACGCACAGTGGCTGAAAGTGGTACTAAAGCTTCACGCAGCTTCACGCCTCGTAATGCGCGACTGAAGTGGTCATTTGAAAGCGATGCCCACTGTATGTGTGGCCATTTACCTGCACGTGTGTGTGTTTATATGGGCTCTATCGTGCGTCCCAGTGCAATTGACTTTGTATACTCGCACTTTTGTCTTTCCTATTTTGCAGTCAGCGCATATTGGAATTTTCCCTCCACAGTTATGTGCCTGTAAATTAGGGAATTCGATTGCGCCCACCGGGGCAGTTCAGCGAAAAGACAGGCGCAAACGTTCACTGTTGATATTTTGCAGTTTCAGAAAACAATTCCGCCACAGACCAGGAACTCCTTGGTCTAAAGTCTGTGGCGCAAATGCAGATGCTATTTTAAGGGCGCATGCATGACCACAGGCCTGCACACCAATCTACAGACACCCCCGTGCACAGAGGAAAGATTTAAAGCCTTGATAATATTTGTCCATTTCCCGGTTTTGTTCATGCATTGGTGACCTAAAAATTCTTGCAATGCAATATCTTTACAACAACAACGCCTAGTTATGACCTATTAATTTGGACAACTTTATACAGCCCTATAAAGGCTAAAGTTACCTTTAGTTTGTTCCAATTTACCATTGTGTATGGCTTTAAACATCACGTGCGCTTTAACATCAGCCTAAGCATTATTCCAGCTGCGCTAAGGTTTTAAGCACCACAATTTTGCCTACCTTGTTGTAGCCCATCTGAAATAACTCCAAGCTTTGTTATGTTCACTCCATCCTTTCGTTATTTTCAAAAAACGTTTTATATCCATGATGGCCTTAAAGTCTTGAGTTAGTGAATTAGCTTAAATCAGATTTTATGTGCTGTTAACCAGCAAATAGTACAAGAAAGCAGCAAGTATGGCTACAATTTCTGTAGTTGCTGCACCCATTCATTGTTATTCTCTCTCCTGCTCAAACGAATGTTGTGCGTGCATTAAGTTGATGATAAATTGTTTACAAACTCTACTTAACAGAAAATATTGTAAATAGCCTACTGTCATGCAGTTAATGGGATACTGTGCAGAGTTGAAAGTTAGGTCAACTTGGAAACTGTTTCTCACAGGCCGCCTGTGCTACGCAACGCACACTTCGCTCCACTCATCTACTGTATACAACGTAGTTCCCATTTCGGTAAACCATACATAATTTCAAAGAAAAATATTACCACTCGAGGGAAATCTACGGAGCCCCGGATATGTCATGGGGAAAAAAATAATAAGTTGTGGCCACGAAATAGCAATTCGTTCCCACAAAATAATAAGTTGTGGCCACGAAATAGCAATTCGTTCCCACAAAGTACTAATTTGTGGCCATGAAATATTAATTCGTTCCCACGAAATATTAATTTGTTCCCACGAAATAGTAATTTGTGGCCACGAAATAGGTAGGCCTATAGGCTGTGCACTGGACAGCTGGATGAGCAAATCAAGCGCAACTCCTCAAACAGGAACAGTCGTTGTCACACAATGGACAGGGATAGTATGGTAGAGTCCTATTTTAGGCTGGGAATGAAATACAAAGACATTTTGAAAAGCCTGGCATTGGAGGGATTCATTATTAGCGAGAGGCATCTCCACAGACTATTAAGAGCCAGGTCGCTGCACCGGCGTAGGTACGACTTGAACGTGTCTCTCTCGTTTGCATTTTTTTATAAGGCGGCCGTGAACATTTCCATTAAAACATGCATCAGATAGCTGGAGGTGAATCTTCATCCCCCCCCCCCCCCACTCTCACTTTTCCCCCCCCTCCTCACTCTCACTTTCCCCATCCTCATCTCATCTCACGCCTTCTACCCACACACCCATCACTGTTCCATTTCTTTATTATTTGCATACGCCGCGCGCTGATGAAATCATATCTCGGGCACTTCTATCTTTTGTAAAACGTTGCGTCGCAGAGGTGTGCTGACCCGAGGACCTGTGCCGAGATAGATGGACGGTCAGGAGCAATGCCGAGGCTGATGGAGAACCGGGACAAATGAAACACTTTTTAATGAAACGTAATTTACAAAGACATTGTAAAACACTGAAAGTTAATATTTTGCCACTAGCAACCTACATCTGTCCTCTGTCAA
This sequence comes from Alosa pseudoharengus, assembly GCF_046254945.1. NCBI lineage: Eukaryota > Metazoa > Chordata > Actinopteri > Clupeiformes > Clupeidae > Alosa > Alosa pseudoharengus. The sequence continues at coordinate 1,521,869 of NW_027468609.1, read as the reverse complement.
ATACAGTTGCATTTACAGCTCTGAACAAAACCGTTCAAGAGTTATTTAAGGAGAAGTCGAACGTGCGTTATGTTTCATTCGTCCCTCCTGGCTGGGACAAATGAAACAGCATGGGGGACGAATGAAACATACAGCTTAAATTATGTAAACTTCCCACAACTTCAATATTTGACAACATACCATGAATGGTACTTCAAGTATGTGTTATTTTAGATAGATTGCTGCTGGGCTATATGTCTTGGTTCATGTCTGTTAACAACTCATTGCCGTCATGGTGATGGGCGTATTTCGCGGTTATGGAAATAGCATGCACTATGCCATTAATATAGCTAGAATAATGCATGTTTCGAATTATATAATGTTTCTATAGTACAAAATGTTATGTTTTATGTGGTTAAAGCCACCACACATCCAAATAAGTACCCTTCATGACCCACAGGCCGTCAGTCTCCATAGGTTAACATGGCAAAACTCGACCCCCTACCTGATAGCCCCAAATATATTTGCATCTTTCTAAAACTGCTTTTCCATGTCTCATCTGCATAAAATATAGTATAAACACAGATACGTGTGCATTGACTTAAAATAAATGGGGTTTACTGCCTGGTCGGGACAAATGAAATAGGTGTTTCAATCGTCCCCCCATAGACATTTAGCATTATAGGCTGTTTTGTATCCATTACAAACAAACATGCAATGTGAACGTCTGGGATTGGGAAGAGCACTAAATGCTCTACTGAATAAGCATGAAGTCAAACCTTTAAATGAAAAACACTCTTTAATAATCAAAAAAAATAAACCGCTAATAAAGTAAACTTGTGACCATCAGAAATTGTCTATCGCCTGTAACTCTGTGATAACAGGACGTAACAGGATGGCATTTGGCTGAGCAACGGAGGTTAATATGCTCTATGTTTTGTCCAAATGATGTCTGTCTATCATCGTTGCACTCGGAGAAAACCGGAATGTTTCATTCGTCCCCCGTTTCAATCGTCCCGGTTGTACCCTACTGCAAACCAGAGAATTGAGAGCTGGTGGGAGTGATGAGAAAAGACACGACAGGCTTCTACTGGCGCTCGATTTGCTCACCCAGCTGTCCAGTGCACGTTAGACTACATATTCGTGGGAACGAATTAATATTTCGTGGCCACAAATTACCTATTTCGTGGGAACGAATTACTATTTCGTGGGAACTAATTAATATTTCGTGGCCACAAATTAGTACTTTGTGGGAACGAATTGCTATTTTGTGGCCACAACTTATTATTTTGTGGGAACGAATTGCTATTTCGTGGCCACAACTTATTATTTTTTTTCCCCATGACATATCCGGGGCTCCGTAGAAATCAGTGTGGTGTCCATTAAGATGTTAAAGAAATAGGCATAAATCTAGCATACACATTTTCACGAATCTCGGATGTGTTGATGACATAAATTAGGAAATATTAGATAACTTAAGGAGACGTACACTGCTGGCAGCGCTGACTATCGCCAAGAAAACAATCCTCATGAACTGGAAATCTAGGAACAATGTTCACATCAACTTGTTAACAGACTATATATCATTACAAAACCTATCAACTACAAACGTAATCAATACTCAGGATACATACTCTCCTTGGTACCCCTTTATCACCTACCTACAGTCCTGACCATCTTTGCCTGAGATCCATCTCCACACCAACACACTTCATCAACAGATACATATATCCTCGAACACTGGGCAGGGGATGGTAGCTGGAACTATTATTGTTATTATTATTATTATTATTATTATTATTATTATTAATAGCAAATAAATAGCATCCCCTTCTTCCCCTCCCCCTTTTATTTACATCTCTGATAATTTCACTCTCTCTGCCTCTCTCATCGTTATTATGCCGGGGCCCCATTGGATGGCTTGGGAGACTCGGTCCTGGCGGGTCGCTGTGTGGGTTTGGCATTGGTTGGGTCCTGTGGGTTATCTATTGGCCCTGGTGGGTCGCGGTGTGGGTTTGGCATTGGTTGGGTCCTGTGGGTTATCTATTGGCCCTGGCGGGTCGCGGTGTGCACCCTCCTCATACGCTCATGCACATGCCTTGTCCTGGAAGCACACAGCACGCTTACTCTCTTTTAATTGCACTACATATTAGGTGACATTCATAAAACATAAACAAAACCACAAAACAGGCTAGAGTAAGGGTGGAGTGCAGGTAGATACCTCATCAGGTGTCTATCTGCATGCCTCACTTATTTTGATGCACACATTACAGAGGAGGCATACATCTTACACAGGGTAAGTGTGGTGTGCATGGGGAAATCCTGACAGATATTCACCATGCATGCCCATTTCTTTTAATGCTACACACTAGATAGAGCTCTCAACCGAGCCATTCACATACATATTTAGGTCAAGAGTGGCGTGTTGGATGGAGGTCTGGGGGCGAGGTGTGGTTGGTCGTGGTAGTGGGGGACGTGTGCATATGCTGGGGGCCTGGGGGGATGGGTGGCACACAGGTCCTCCTCTCTGTCAGCTCATCGCCATAACTGCCGGGGCTGGGTGGAACTGTGGCCATTAATGGGTGCCCAGGTTGTCAATCAGTCAGGCAATCAGTTATTCTTATTATTATACTCATCTTTAACAGAATAATTACAACTCCTTTCCTCTGAAACCCTCCCTCTCTGTGTTCCAGCTTCTCTCCTTCTGGCCCAACAGCAAGCCAACCTTACACATATGCACACACACACACACACACTCACACACATACATCCTCACACACTCACTACCCCTTACCCCCCCACCCACACCCCCATCCCAACACCACCTCATTCACACTCTCAGAGCTACCATCCGCACCCACCCAGCCCCCCTTGTCATTCCGGTCATTCATTTCATCCCTGATAATCATATCTGTGATCATCCTGGACGCAAATCATCCTTAGCCTTTCTGTTATTAATGTTATGTGTGTTTAGCCTGGCTAGCTAATTAATTTTCTCGTATTTGAAAAAAATGCCCAGATCCATTTATTGGGTGCCACGGATGTCTATCAAATGCGTCTATGCATAGCTCATCATCGTCTTGCTTTCCCCCTTGTTCTGTGATTGGTCCCCTATCTCAGGCGAAAATTTGCTCCATGGTCTCCAGGCTGCCCTTAGCAGTGTGAATCAAATCGCGCGCAAGGCAGCATGGGAACACCCAGGCTAATGTGTGTTAATAAGCCATGTCAATGTGATGTCTTGTTAAGTTACAGTATGTGTTTGTGTAATGTACATCTGTTTGTCCGATGTAGTATTCTTGTGCATGTCGTTGTAGTGTTGCATTTTCTTTAATGTCAATGGTGTTTGCAATAAAAAAAATTTAAAAAAAGATAACTTAAGGAGACGTGATGTTGAATTGCATGCCGATGCCATTTAACCCAAATGCCCCAGCGGCAGCACGGGAGAGAAGAGATTAACTGACAAAAGAGCTGCATTGTCTATAGAGAGGTAATGTTAGATTACATTGTACATTGCAAAAATATCACCATGCATTCATACCCTCGTGATTCAGTGAGAGTGATCCCAAAACATCGGAAAGTATGTCTTTGTGACAATTCTGTATTACATTTTGTCAAGAGGAAAAATCAATAGCTGACCATTCCTAACTGAACAGTAAAATTATAGCGCTGTGAACGCTCCTGGCTGCGCCTGGCAAATCCGCCATCATAATAGCAATCAGCTATGGAACAAGCCTGCCTGTTGTTAAAGGGAATGTGAGATGACGCTCTGATTGGTTTATTGCACGTTACGCCCAAACCACACTCATGATTAATGTAGCTACTTCAGACCACCCCATTTTAGATTTGCGTCGGGCGCAACAGTCAAATATCCCGCCGGTAAAATAGCATCAGCGCCCAAGATCCGCCCACAAAGTGACTTGCGTTTTGCGCAAAGACACTTCCGTTTCAGACCATTAAAATAGAGCCCTATGTGTGTGTTTATATGCATGTGTTTATATGCGTGGCCATTTACCTGCACACGTGTGTGTGTGTTTATATGTGTGGCCATTTACCTGCACACGTGTGTGATTATATGTGTGTGTTTATACATGTATGTGTGTGTTTATATGTGTGGCCATTTACCTGCACACGTGTGTGTGTTTATATGTGTGTGTTTACATGTGTGGCAATTTACCTGCACGTGTGTGTTTATATGTGTGTGTTTATATGTGTGTGTGTTTATATCTGTGTGTTTATATGTGTGTGTTTATATGCGTGTGTTTATATGTGTGGCCATTTACCTGCACACGTGTGTGTGTGTGTTTATATGTGTGTGTTTATATGTGTGTGTTTATATGTGTGTGTTTATATGTGTGGCCATTTACCTGCACACGTGTGTGTGTGTGTTTATATGTGTGTGTTTATATGTGTGGACATTTACCTGCATGTGTGTGTGTTTATATGTGTGTGTTTATATGTGTGTGTGTTTATAT
>NW_027468609.1:1499918-1512418 GCF_046254945.1 Alosa pseudoharengus | reverse complement strand
CACACAGACAAACACACAGACAGACACAAACACACACACACACACACACACACACACAGACACACACATACAGACACAAACACACGCATACACAAACACACACACACACACACACACACACACACACAGCTGGGAAGTGCTGTATATCTGGTGTGTAAAGTATTCAAATATAAATCAAAGAAAAAAAAATACACTCACACACACAGAGACCCCCCACACACACACACTAACACACACACACAGACACACACACACAGACAGACAGACAGACAGACACACATTCTACCAATTTCTACAAGCTCTCTAACCTCTGTTTCAGGACAACAGAAGGATCGATCCAATAAAAGTGCTCGCTCTCTCCGGCATAAATTCATGTCAGACTTCCCTTCGCCAGCTCAATTCCCCCTCTCTCCCCTCCTCCTGCTCCCCACTCCTCCCCTCCTCTCCCCCACTCCTCTCCTCCACTCCTCCCTTCCTCTCCCCCACTCCTCTCCTCCACTCCTCCCTTCCTCTCTCCCCTCCTCCTGCTCCCCACTCCTCTCCTCCACTCCTCCCTTCCTCTCTCCCCTCCTCCTGCTCCCCACTCCTCTCCTCCACTCCTCCCTTCCTCTCTCCCCTCCTCCTGCTCCCCACTCCTCTCCTCCACTCCTCCCCTCCTCCCCACTCCTCCCCTCCACTCCCCCACTCCTCCTCCCCTGCTCCTCCCCCCACTCCTCCCCTCCTCCACTCCTCCCCAACTCCTCTCTTCCTCTCTTCCACTCCTCCCCCCTCACCTCCTCCACTCCTCCCCCCTCACCTCCTCCACTGTTCCTCCTCTCCTCCCCCCTCACCTCCTCCTCTCCTCACCTCCTCCTATCCTCCTCTCCTCCACTCCTCCTCTCCTCCTCTCCTCCCCCCTCACCTCCTCCTCTCCTCCACTCCTCCTCTCCTCCCTCCTCACCTCCTCCTCTCCTCCTCTCCTCCCCCCTCACCTCCTCCTCTCCTCCCCCCTCACCTCCTCCTCTCCTCCTCTCCTCCCTCCTCCTCTCCTCCACTCCTCCTCTCCTCCCTCCTCACCTCCTCCTCTCCTCCCTCCTCCTCTCCTCCTCTCCTCCTCTCCTCCCTCCTCACCTCCTCCTCTCCTCCTCTCCTCCACTCCTCCCTGGCAGCCCATCACTCTAGTTATGACTGCTTATTTCGGAGCTCTTTTCTCTCTCTGTTCCCAAATCCGCGGCTATTTCCAGGGAAGTGGCTTTTTGAAATACCACATGAAAGAATGCGCTTCATTGGCTGCCAGCATGGACGCTGTGCGGCTTGACCCCTCTCGGGCCTTGATGCCAGGTGATCCGCTTATCATTGCGCCGCGTGCTGCCGTGTGTGTGTGTGTGTGTGAGACCTGGGAGGGAGCGTGGGGGTGAGGTTGGAGCATCTCTGTGCTGTTTGACCTCAAGGCTCTTCAGAAGCGGTCGTTAGGATGACTGTCTCCATCAAGGCCTGTTTGACCTCAAGGCTCTTCAGAAGCGGTCGTTAGGATGACTGTCTCCATCAAGGCCTGTTTGACCTGTGCGTCTCCTCTTCCTGGCTGCTCTTGCTCTCTCTCACATCACATGACAGAGGGCCGGCTTATCACGCGAGAGCCCCTTCAAGCTACAGACCTAAAGCAGCTCAATTTGCCCCCATTTTTATTTATTTTTTTATTTATTGCTGAACTACTGAAAGTAGCCTGGGTTTGATGTAGAGAAAGGTTGCGATAAACTGCCACACTCAACAGTGGAAACTAATTTCTAACTCAACACAGCAAAACTCTGAGAAGAGATACTGGTGCCCTCCGCACAGATGAGAGACCAACTCACAACCACAGAGTGGCCGCAGAGTGGCCGTGTCTGAACCGGAGCTGGGCCACATCTGAGCCGCAGGAGTCTCTCGCCGCTCTCATCGCTTCTCGTCCCGTTATCCAAGTGTTGGGCTGCATATGTCAGCGGAATACGCATTAGCGCGTTCTTCTTCAGTGTTCTAGAATCCTCTTAATGACTCTAAGCTCCGACGTGGACAACACTTATTCGGCCCCGACGTGGACAACACTTATTCGGCCCCAACGTGGACAACACTTACAGTATTCGGCCTCGACGTGGACAACACTTATTCGGCCCCGACGTGGACAACACTTATTCGGCCCCGACGTGGACAACTGGACAACTTCTGTTTTTCTGTCTCTGTGTCCAGTGAACGTTTGGGCAGCGAGCATCTCTGGACGCAGGGAAGTTGCATCTGGACATGAAGGTGCTCTGGTGCCGGACGGACCCGGGCCGGACCCGGGCCAGGACACACAGCTCCTGGGCTTACAGAAGTGCTGAGCAAGGGCCTGTCCATGCCAAGCCTCAACTCTGGTCCAGCTCCCGAGACTTGCAGTGTGTTATGACTCTGGAGGTCTCCACGAGCGAGAGTAACGAGAGTGTGTGTGTGTGTGTGTGTGTGTGTGTGTGTGTGTGTGCTCGGACTCTGGAAACACAACGCTCCTCAGTGACACGCACAGGGAAGAGAAGGATAGAGAGAGGGAGGGGGAGGGGGAGAAACAAGCTGGATGAAGAGCATGCTTTCTCTATTCTCTATACTAAACAACACAACATCGTTTCAAACTTGTTGCTTTGGCATCAATAAGTCGATTCTTTCATTCATTCATTCATACCAATGAAGCCTGATTTGAATTGATTTCACTTGATTTGACAGAAAAACAGAGAGAATAAGAGAAGCAGAGAGAGAAAGAGAGAGAGCAAGGAGGAGAAGAGAGAGAAGAGAGGGAAGAGGAGGAGAAGAGAGGGAAGATCATGGGGCTTTTCCAGCCTGGGGGGGGGGGGTATTCCTACTAGTAAAAGGCGATAATGAGAGACAGAGACACCAGGATGCCCATGGTCCCCTGTGTGTGTGTGTGTGTGTGTGTGTGTGTGTGTGTGTGTGTAAGAGAGAGAGAGAGAGAGAGAGAGAAGTTCAGCTTCCCCATGGTTTAATAACTGTTGAAATATCAAGCAATGCTTCCGGCCCTGGGTCTGGCAGTGAGCAGGCCGCTGAGCTGACTGCTGCCTCGGTCAGATCTGATGAGTCAAGCCCTGGAACGCTGCAGCAGGCTCTCGAGCTACACACACACACACACACACACACTCCCTACACTGATACCACACACATTGACTGAGCACTGACCAGACCGTGCTGTGCTCTTAGCTGCACAGTGGACACAAGTGAGGGTCAAACAACTGCACAATAAGGTCACCATTACATTACAGCACCCACACACACACACACACACTCTCACACACACACACACACACACACACACACACACACACACCAAATGCCAACAACTACAGAGCATTAACTACTCTGGCCCCTATAAACACACTCTTCTCCTACAGAAACACACTCTTCTCCTACATAAACACACTCTTCATCTACATACACACACTCTACAGAAACACACTCTTCACCTACAGAAACACACTCTACAGAAACACACTCTTCATCTACATAAACACACTCTTCACTTAAATAAACACACTCTTCACCTACATAAACACACTCTTCTCTTACAGAAACACACTCTTCACCTACAGAAACACACCTACAGAAACACACTCTTCAGCTACATAAACACACTCTTCACCTACAGAAACACACTCTTCACCTCCCACCCACACGTTGACACGATGGTCACAGACTAATGAGTTAATATCCCTGTTGACCACCCCTACCCTGAGCTCTTTAAAGGAACACACCACCCAATGTCAGTAGTAATATATGTTCTTACCTGAACTTTCACGGTATGTGCACTCAAACACTCTGGTGCGCGGCGCGAATGTGTTAGCATGTTGCTATGCTAGTGGGCTCAGACGTAGCCATAGAGGGAGGAAGATAGCACTAATCAAAAACATCCACGTTTTCCCTACTTAAATACAGTTGCACGAGTAGTTGATAAAAATGTGTAAGGTCACACAACATGAAACGTGGCCATTTTCCAAGCGAATAAACAGGAGAACTACAATGTGTGGCAATAGCACTTGGGAGTACCTAGCATAGTAATATTAGTTAACACCTAATTGTAGATCCTATCCACCAAAGAGCTGGATCGACCCCTCAGCCTCCCCCTCCCCCTCCGAGGCACACACACAGTCATTTCCGTAAATAGAGACAACCTTCCCTGCTGGTGTTAGTTTGAGCTGACTTAGCAAATAGTAGGTAGTGGTAAACAGGGTTCTCAAGCACTCACTCACTAATTAAAAAAAAAAATTGGAAAGAAGCATTAACTCTTTGAGACCTTGAATTTGTCATTGTAATCTATACATCCTATATCTTGTTTTTGTTTATTTTTTCAGGACAGTCAGGGATTTGTACCCATCTGGGAAAGTATAATGCATAGCCTATGTATCTTATGTCAGCCTTATCAAGGTAAACCATTTGTGTTTTTATGTCACCAGGAAGCATGTCAGTAGAAATAACTTTTCATATTTACAGTAGGTGGGATAGATTGGAATCTTAAAATATAATAATCGTGACGATGGGATATTCTATGGCTCACCAATTTACGAGAGGCCTATATGTAGGCTACTGAGTGAGACAAATATTTTATTTATTTAGGCTAATTGCTTTATTCACTTGAGTAGCCTATATTGTCACTGAACCATTGGACTAAGCATGTGCATGCCGAGACCATTTATTTTTATTTTTATAAGGACAGCAAGTTCATTATCTTGGGTTGCTATTACATTATGGTGGTTGGCAGGTCATTATCTGCAGCAGTCAGTCCTGTATCTTTAGGAAAAAATCTATGTGTAGCATACTCGCTCAAATTGATAACACTCGTTAACAATAAGCTCATTTTCATTCATTGTTGACATGGTCCATGGAGGATCAGATCGGTGTCCCGGGACCTGATGAACACGGCGCTAAAAAGCACAAACGAGTGCGAAAGTTGCAGCCGTGACGACAGGGAAAGTGCAGGCAGCCACGAGAGTGATTGGTCGTGTAAAATGAACGTTGCTGATGTCTGGCTTACACAAAGCTATAACGACACAATCATTAGGTTTTCTTAATGACCGACAGTTTAGTTTAGTTTATAGATAAGAAATAATTTTGCCATAAAGTAGGCTAGGCCAAATGTTCGTGAAAAGGCTTGATTTACACACCCTGTAAAGTGCCATAAGTACAGGGAGTGTAGGGAGGGGATGTGCTATTTTGGAATTTTACCCGGATACAACGAATAACCTACTATTTTTTGATTGGATGTTGGTGGCTATTTATTTTTTTATTTGGCTGGTGAGTGGTGCGCTAGTTCTGAACCCTGCGAGAAATCCTCTCGTATGCCTGCACCTCCTCTACTAATTATGCAGATACCTTGACATCCCTAGTAGCCTAATATTTCTGCGTGAGAAATGCAAAGTGTGGCGTGTGAGCGTGTGAACTTGTTGAATTGTGTGTGTCTCACGCCCATTGCGTGAGACTTGAGAACCCTGGTGGTAAAGTAGATTGTGAACAATCATGGTTTTAACATGCATTGTGAAGGGTTGTGATAACAAGCAGAAGTATTATAGTGATTTCATGTTTCATAGAATTCAGCTTCGCTGCAAACGGTGGATAGGATCTACAATTAGGCATTAATTAATATTACTACGCTAGGTCGAAGTACTCCCAAGTGCTATTGCGCCACACATTGTAGTTCTCCTGTTTATTCGCTTGGAAAATCACCACGTTTCATGTTGTGTGACCTTACACATTTTTATCAACTACTCGTGCAACTGTATTTAAGTAGGGAAAATGTGGATGTTTTTGATTAGTGCTATCTGACTACGTCTGAGCCCGCTAGCATAGCAACATGCTAACACATTCGCGCCGCGCACTAGAGTGTTTGAGTGCATGTACCGACACGGGAGAGGTATGACTCAACTTGTGAAAATGAAGGTAAGAACATATACTACTGACATTGGGTGGCGTGTTCCTTTAACATATGTTTCAAGTCCTTTAGAGCGAGTAGAAGGAGCTCAGGAACTAGCAAGTAGAGGAACTCAAAAACTCAGGAACTTGAGTGAGCAGAAGGTAGGGATGGGCAAAGTGAGGCTTTATCAAACACTGAAACGTTCAAAGCAATTGTGCCGAATTGTTCCGAAGCTTCAAAACAATTCCGACACCTCATAGCTGTTTAGGGTGAAACAAATCTGTCAAATGCTTCATATTGGAGATGTAGGCCTAGTCTTTAAATTTTGTGGCTCGCTGTGTTACCTGTGTTCAGTCTTTGTCAAAAGCTAAGCAGTCATGCCCTTGGTCAATTACTGGATGGGAGACCACATGAAGTCACAATAAAGAGAATCTATTGCTGCCACTAGTGTTCTCTAAATCACTTTCTTCTTATAAAAACTCTCGATTTTTGACCATTCTGAGAGTTTAGTTGAAACTGTGTGGTTAATGATGAAGTAAGAAAACATTAAGCAGATACGATCTGAAACAATAGGCTACCTTACAAATCAAACGGGGATCGAACCACATTTGAGCAGCCTGGGCTACCATGTAAAAAACACACTCACTAACCACTACACCATCATGGTTAGGCCTATTGCTTAAGAAAAGTCTACACTGTTAATTGAACGCGCGGGCACGCCTGCCGACACCGGTGAAATGCACCGAAGGTTCACTTAACTTTGGTCACATGACATGGGGATTTTGAACGATGTTTCGAAGCAGTGGTCACATGAAATGGCTGTTTTGAACCACGTTTCGAAGCAGTGTTTCGAAACACTTGTGCTTCGAAGCCTCGACACTGATTCGAGACGTCGGTTTCGAAAGTCACACCCCTAGTAGAAGGAACTCAAGGCTCAGGAACTAGAGTGAGTAAAGGAACTCAGGGCTCAGGAACTTGAGTGAGTAGAAGGAACTCAGGAACTCAGGAACTTGAGTGAGTAGAAGGAACTCAGGAACTCAGGAACTAGAGTGAGTAGAAGGAACTCAGGAACTAGAGTGAGTAAAGGGACTCTGGGCTCAGGAACTAGAGTGAGTAGGAGGAACTCAGGGCTCAGGAACTTGAGTGAGTAGGAGGAACTCAGGGCTCAGGAACTAGAGTGAGTAGGAGGAACTCAGGAACTAGAGTGAGTAGGAGGAACTCAGGAACTAGAGTGAGTAGGAGGAACTAAGGAACTAGAGTGAGAAGGAGGAACTCAGGGCTCAGGAACTAGAGTGAGTAGGAGGAACTCAGGAACTAGAGTGAGTAGGAGGAACTCAGGAACTAGAGTGAGTAGGAGGAACTCAGGAACTCAGGAACTGTACCTTCTTGGTCTTGACGGTGGATTGACAGCAGTCTCCTCCGTCGTAGTTGCAGAAGGCTCTGTTGTTGATGGCGTCACAGTAATTATCCCCCATAAACGGCTGCAGAGAGAACGAGAGAGATAAAAAAACAATATGTTAGTGTTATTCCCTTCCTAACATATTACATAGATAGACACACACACACACACACACACACACACACACACACACAGTCACACACACACACACACACAGACACACACACACACACACAGTACAAACACACACACACACACACACACACACACACGTCAGAGCTACACGTAATAGATTACGCGTCAGTAAGGAAATGCATTATTGCTCTCCATTGGGCCGGCAACTTTAATGAACCTCATGACAGTTGTCCTGGAAGCCTGGAAGTTCTCGAAGTTCTCACTTAACTGTCCTCCAGAGGAGTCACACACACACACAAACACACACACACACACACACACACACACACACACACGTCCTCCTGGTCTCCGAGGTCCATATCAGCAACAATGCTGCTGAATGGACACACACACACACACACACACACACACACACATCCCAGAGGCCCTCATTTTACTGGGATCAAACACTCGGCACAGCACAGGCCAGTACAGGCCAGCCCTACACATAGACCACTATAAACCCAATCAGGCCAGTACAGGCCAGCCCTACACATAGACCACTATAAACCCAATCAGGCCAGTACAGGCCAGCCCTACACATAGACCACTATAAACCCAATCAGGCCAGTACAGGCCAGTGCTACACATAGACCACTATAAACCCAATCAGGCCAGTACAGGCCAGCCCTACACATAGACCACTATAAACCCAATCAGGCCAGTACAGGCCAGCCCTACACATAGACCACTATAAACCCAATCAGGCCAGTACAGGCCAGTGCTACACATAGACCACTATAAACCCAATCAGGCCAGTACAGGCCAGTGCTACACATAGACCACTATAAACCCAATCAGGCCAGTACAGGCCAGTGCTACACATAGACCACTATAAACCCAATCAGGCCAGTACAGGCCAGTACAGGCCAGTGCTACACATAGACCACTATAAACCCAATCAGGCCACACAGGCCAGTACAGGCCAGTGCTACACATAGACCACCATAAACCCAATCAGGCCAGTGCTACAGATAGACCACTATAAACCCAATCAGGCCACACAGGCCAGCCCTACACATAGACCACTATAAACCCAATCAGGCCAGTGCTACACATAGACCACTATAAACCCAATCAGGCCAGTGCTACACATAGACCACTATAAACCCAATCAGGCCAGTGCTACACATAGACCACTATAAACCCAATCAGGCCAGTACAGGCCAGTACAGGCCAGTGCTACAGATAGATAGAAACCAATCAGCCTGCTCTAGCTAATCTCCTCAATCTGTACTGCATTCCAAACCAACACAAATCAAATCAATACATGGCTAAGTAAATATATACACATATATAGTTCTGTATAAATATCCATATGATTTATATGAGTTTGATCTACATATAGTATTATATGCAGTATATAACCTTATATTACCTATTACCTTATACTGTGTATATTAATATGAACTAGAAATGCAATTCCAAGGAATTACCAGTACATGAAAATGCAAAAATGGCAATGTAAAATACCATAGAGTAAAACAGATAATGCAGAGATAGTTACTGTGGTGTTTTAAAGGTTGACATAGTGGCTACTAAGCTAAATAAAGTGGTTGCTATGCTGGTTGCTAGGGTAATCATGTTGGATGCTCTAGTGGTTGCTAGGTTGACCATATAGTAGTGTTGCACGGTGCATCGATACTAAAAAGGTATCACGATGCCTTCACGCAAAAAACGATACGATTTCCGACGTTTTTAGAATCGATACTTTATTAAAATTAACGTTCTGTGTCTGCATGAACTGCTGCTCTCACTGCTCCTTGCACGCATCTAGGCAAGTGGGCGTGTCAAGCAGGCAGCTCTGAGTGAGTGAGTGCGCAGCCAACGTCAACATACAGTAGTTCTTTGCCGACCGTCCTCGGCCTTGTGGATAAAACAAAAGGTGAAGTGAAATCTGCAACTATTTCGGATACATCGCGAATAGTGAAGGCAAGCCATCAGGTACACAGAGGCCGGTTTGTGAAATATGTTTCCAAGTCATTTAAAAGCAGTAGGCTACGCATGGAACTTGGCTAAACACCTCGCAGACATATCCTAACATTTTTGTTCAAAGAACGACAGGTTAACGAATATGCTATAGAAAACACGACTACATGGTAAGTGAAACGAGTATGGTTCTCTGGGATAAAGTGAACCTTCCTTCATCAATGAATTTTGACGAGACATAACGAGCTGTAATCATAGGGTGCTAACGTGATGAAAGCGCAATGTTCACGCCAGAATAACATTACCATAACTTGTAAACAATCTATTGCATGTTCGGTCAGTACTACTGGTAATATTTGTCATGGCATGTAGACTGCAATTTGTTCAATAAGTATTGCCCAGATGTAGGATAGGCTACCCGAAATGCGCTAATTAAAGCCCACAGCATATAATACCACCAAAGCGTGTTGAGTCCTAATAATAATAGCGGGTTATTGTTACGTGGTAGCAAATCATGTTATCAAAGAAATAGACGTAGGCTAATGTAGGACTGCACACAGACATATTGCAACAGGTAATGGTGTACACTGTAGGCCTATCTGACGAAGACCTGAGTGGTTGGAACGTCGTACTTGTACACTGGGCGCAAAGAAGACTATCCTCACATTTTTCCCTTTGCAACTGTCAAAGAAATCCCATGAACACGGGAAGGCCTAGGGAAGCCTTTACTGTACATCAGATGGCTTAAAGATTAGGCCCCTCTGCATAGCATTCAGTGATTTGCATGCAGTAATTTCAACACTGACCTTGATCTAGCCTAGTTTGGCTATTTAAAGCTACTTTATTGGCAAAACACAACACAATGTAACGAACTATAACAAAAAATAAAGGACTTAATCACACAAAGTAGGCCTACTATTTTACTGACTATAAAAATAATAATTATGTAGGAATTTTAGAACCCAGAATTGACCTGCACACTACAAAAGTGCACCGAATTCAACACAAATGACTCAATACACTTGGAGGAGGTATGAGTCCTTTCTTTTCCAGATATCTTAGGATTTCGGCGTAGTATCGTTTCAGTATCGAGCATCGTGATATTTATGGCAGGTATCGTATCGAAGTCATAATTTTGGTATCGTGACAACACTACCATATAGTGGTGGTTGCTAGATTGTTGCTAGGGTAATTATGATGGTTACTAGGGTGTTGCTAGGGTAGATATAGAGGTTGCTATGCCAAATAAAGCAGTTGCTTTGCTGGTTGCTAGGGTAATCATGTTGGTTGCTATGGTGGTTGCTAGATGTTGCTAGACATGGTTTAATGGATGTTGATAGACAGATAGTTTAATGAATGTTGATAGACAAGTAGTTTAATGGATTTGAATAGGTAGATAGTTTAATGGGTGTTGATAGAAAGTTTAATGGATGAATGAATGGTTTGATATGGGACGCAAGGGGCCTATGAGACAGTTGGACGCAAGGGGCCTTGTATTGGTGTTGAATAGAGAGAGAGACAGTATTGGTGTTGAATAGAGAGAGAGGCAGTATTGGTGTTGAATAGAGAGAGAGACAGTATTGGTGTTGAATAGAGAGAGACAGAGCAGATGATGGTGTCAGCCAGCTAGGCGGGGCCGATCACATCATCGTGTGTGGTTTGAAACGCGGCCCGCGTTCAATAGGACGCAACCGGCAAGCGTTTGACAAGATGGGAAGATCAGTGATAAATGATTCATCACCCTATCCAATGATCCATGACTACACAGCCATCAGGAGGAGAGAGAATGAGCACTCCTCTCTCCAGCGCTAACTAGATCGCCTTTCCTGCTCGCTGATTTACCACCATGATAACATGAAATTAGACTTGCACGACATCTCAACCCGGAACCAGCTCAAATATCCCAGAATGCCACAGCTGCGATGCATTTTAAAAATGTACAATCTTACAGTACTGGAACTGTAAGAAATGTAAGAAATGTAATTTCTTAGCCTGTCAGCAGGCAGTAATGACAAGCCAGACTGATTCATCCAAAGCATTGGGATCTTATGAGCAGGCTTCTGTGCTGTAGTGCGGGAGTACTAATATCAGCTCAGCCAGTTAGCCCTGGGGGTTCAAATGTGATCTCTACCTGCATGGACAAGCAGCAGCCTCTAGGTCAGCAGATCACACTGGTGTCCTGTTGAGTGAACACCATGAATATGGGGAATCTAAACTAAATCCTGGACTTCTGCAGTGGGGTTTCCACGGCATATGCCGAGCTGTGAGGACTACGTAGTCATCCACAGTTTTAGTAGTTTACCTGTATCCCGTCACCTGTATGTGTGGAGCTATAATGTATAGATTAGCCAGTCACCTGTGTGTGTGGAGCTTTAATGTATAGATTAGCCAGCCACCTGTATGTGTGTGCATGGATCAAGACAGAACCATACTCTCAGGTAAGGGTGGATCTAAAATTGGGCGGAATCTGTGATCAGGGCAAACCTGGTCATCCGGGCAAACCTGGTGCTAAGGGCAAACCTGGTGCTAAGGGCAAACCTGGTCATCCGGGAAAACCTGGTGCTAAGGGCAAACCTGGTGCTCAGATGAGCTGGGGCAGGGGCATCTAGCAGGGGCATCTAGACACGTTAAGCATTGATGATGATGTACCTGCTCTCCTCCAGAGAGTCCAGGTGGTAAAGGTGAACAGGACGTAGAGAGAGTCCAGGTGATGTGTGGAGGCACAGGTGAGCTAATATACTGTATGCTGAGCGGGAAATGTTTGCATGGACCAAGGCAGTACCTTATTCCCAAATTGGTTCCCATCAGAGATCAGCTATAATCTATAATCTGGGCAAATCTGACCGAAACTAGTCAGTTCTGGACCACATCCAAATCTGAGTCGGCTACTGTAAATTAGGCAGGTTAGTTTTCCATGCTGAGCAAAGGGTGGGTCAAACAAGCGGTCAGCAGCAGCAGGAAGCATCAGAAAAAGCGGTCAGGAGCATCAGAACTGACCTCACATCCTTTGATACAGTGGAGCACCTCAGGATGGGGGAACCACTTCAGACCCATGGTGCACACGATACTCTGTCAAAACACACAGAGAAAAACATCAAT
>NW_027468609.1:1482418-1489918 GCF_046254945.1 Alosa pseudoharengus | reverse complement strand
TTGCCTGTTCTAGAAAGACTGATCTAATGCAGCAAATATATTAAAAGGCTAAAGTCGTACATTGGCCATGTTGTAGCCTATCCCCAGAATATCAGCAGCAAACTCAGTCTCTGTCGCGCAAAACAGTCTCCAAATAAAACGCACATCGGCCTGTTGCCTATTCTGCCAGCTTGTGACAATATATCGTCCAAAATGCTTGATTGCATTGCATTCTCCACATTTTTAGCTACATTTTCATGTACCACATCAGCATTTTTGTTCAGTGAATCTTTTGTAAATTGCTTTACAATTACCGTCGGGCCTATAGGCCTATTGCCTGGCTTGCCTCAGCTTCGGTCACGTCCTTTTACAATTTTATCATTGTAATAAAAAACGCAATTTGCCACATAATTTCAGCATGCTCCTGGCCTACTGTTAACAGTGACCTCATACGTCATACGTTGTACGTACGTTGTGCGTAATGATTTGTATAAATACTGGTGCACAAATAAAGTCTTTCTTTTTTCCGGCCTAAAAACCGATGTGAGCAGTAATTGCCTCCGTATATGATATAACCAGTTTACTACACACAACGAATATGGCTGCACCAACAGGTTATGGGCCCAGGCGTGATGTAGGAAGCCGGTGGTATAGATTGTGCTTTGACGGAGATGAGAAAAAATATGAGTTATGGGAGACAAAGTTCTTAGGTCACTTGAGTCTGCTGGGGCTGAAAGACACCATACTGAACGAGCCCGATTCTGACAACGAGGAGGAGGATTATGTCGAGAACGACAGAAAGAAAAATTAGGAGGTATATGCCGAATTGATTCAGTTTTTGGATGACAAAAGCCTTTCCCTTGTCATGAGAGATGCAACGGACAATGGGAGAAAAGCTCTCCAGATATTGCGGAACTATTACGCAGGTAAAGGAAAACCCAGAGTGATTAGCTTGTACACAGAGTTAACGTCCTTGCAAAAGACTGCAAATGAGACTGTTACGGACTACATTATTCGGGCAGAATCAGCCATTACAGCACTGCGAAATGCTGAAGAGAGGCTGAGTGATGGACTTTTGATTGCCATGATTCTGAAGGGATTACCAGAGTCATTTAAGCCATTCGTTATCCACGTTACACAGGGCGATGAACATTTAGCTTTTGCAGAGTTTAAGACCAAGCTAAGAAGTTTTGAGGACACTGAGAAGTTTCGTGCTAGCTCTGATGACAACGTGATGAAAGTGAGTGCCTCGACCCCTGAATGGAGAGGGAGAGAGAAGATGGTAGGCCCTGATGTTGTATGCTTCAACTGCGGTTTGAAGGGACACAAGGCCCGGGCATGTCCGAACGAACGGCAGAAAAGGCAAGCACAATGGTGCGGGTACTGCAAGAGCTCCACACACTCCGAAACAGCTTGCAGGCGTAAAAGAAGAGATAACGTAAAACAAGTAGCTGATGAAGAAAGTAATGAACACGAATATGCTTTCAAGGCAAGCGACCTCCAGCTAAACGGATTGAAACAGAAAGGACTGATGGTCGACACGGGAGCAACGTCGCACATAATCACGGACATCGGAAAGTTTAAGACGTTTGACGAGAAGTTCCAGCCAGAGAAGCACTTCATCGAGTTGGCCGACGGCACCAGAGAAAGCGGCGTGGCGCTCAAGAGGGGTGACGCGGAGGTGAGCCTGGTGAACCGCGAAGGAAAAAGAGTGAAGGCCAAGCTGATGAATGCGCTGTACATCCCGTCTTATCCACAGGACATTTTTTCAGTAAAAGCAGCGACAGCCAACGGAGCTTCAATCAAGTTCCAACAAGGCCATGATGAACTCATCCACAAGAGCGGTACCAAGTTTGATATTAAAGAACATAATAGACTTTATTACTTGAATACTGTAAGTGATGAAGGTGATGATAATGGGGATTTTTGTAACGGCTGTTATGATATCCAAACTTGGCACGAAATACTTGGGCATTGTAACTATGATGACGTTTCCAGATTGCAGAATGTCGTAGAGGGAATGCAGATTAAGGGTAAAATTGATAAATCTAAACTAAATTGTGAGATATGTACACAAGGTAAATTTGTTCAGAGCAGGAACAGAGAACCAGATACAAGAGCAAAAGCAGCACTTGAACTTGTACACACAGATTTGGCCGGTCCTATAGACCCCATAGCAAAAGATGGATTCAGATATACTCTAGCTTTTACAGATGACTACTCAGGTACAGTATTTGTGTATTTCCTGAAAGCTAAGAGTGATACAGTGAAGGCTACAGAGAGATTTCTAGCAGATGTAGCGCCTTATGGGAATGTGAAGTGCATTAGGTCTGACAATGGCACTGAGTTCACAGGACAAGAGTTTCAGACCTTGCTTAACAGGAATAGCATAAGACATGAGTCCTCAGCACCATACTCGCCACATCAAAATGGCACGGCTGAGAGGAATTGGCGCACACTATTTGATATGGCGAGATGCATGTTGATTGAGAGTAACTTACCAAAAGAGTTGTGGACGTATGCTGTAATGACAGCTGCAGTGATACGCAACCGATGCTTTAATGGCAGAACAAAGCAAACTCCATGTTATATGCTGACGGGCAAGAAGCCTAACCTAGCTAGAATGAGAGTTTTTGGATCTGTGTGCTATGCATACAAACATGACAGGAAGAAGTTGGACTCACGATGTGATAAGGGAGTTTTTGTAGGATATGACAAAAATAGCCCTGCATATCTAGTGTACTACCCTGACACAAAGAAAGTTATGAAACACAGACTTGTAAAGTTTCTCACAAAGAACATAGTTGAGAGAGAAACTCAGACAGACCCAATGATATTGGATGATGATTTTCTTGGGAAGAGATATGTGGACCCCAGATCAAGTGCAGATGTAACCAATGAGAGTCAAAGGCAGGCAGAGGTATATCAGGAAACTTCTGATAGCCATGATACTACTCAGATTGAGGGAAATGAGTCTCGCTACCCGAAAAGAGATAGGAGAACCCCACAGTACCTCTCTGAGTACATTACTGAAGTAAAGTCAAAAGATCAGGTGTCAATTACTATTGACTATTGTTACAGAATGTGTGATGTACCACAAACTTTCAAGGAAGCTATGAGCTCAACCAAGGCAGATATTTGGGCTAATGCTATGAAAGAGGAAATTGATTCTCTTAGAGAGAATAATACATTTACACTGACTACACTACCAGAAGGTAAACATGAAGTAGGAGGTAGATGGGTTTATGCAGTAAAAACTAATGCAGATCAGTCAGAAACTTACAAGGCTAGATATGTTGCTAAAGGTTACAATCAAGTGATGGGCATAGATTACAAGGAGACTTTTTCTCCAACTGCAAATCTGACATCAATACGTGCACTTATGCAGATGGCCGCACAGTATGATCTAGACCTGCATCAGATGGATGTCAAGACAGCATATCTGCATGCTCCTATTGATTGTGAAGTGTATATAGAGCAACCAGAAGGATTTGAAGTGCAATCCAAGACAGGAGAAAAATTAGTCTGTAGACTAAATAGATCACTGTATGGTCTGAAGCAGTCCGGTAGAAACTGGAACAAAATGCTGAGTGATTATTTGATGGAGAGCGATTTTGTGCAAAACCCTGCAGATCACTGTGTCTACAGTAAACAAATCGGAAAAGAAAGAGCAATAGTGGTAATATGGGTTGATGATTTAATTATTGCTGCTAGTAATGATGATTTGTTGAATGATGTGAAGAAGACACTTGCTATGAAATTTAAAATGAAAGATCTTGGAAAGCTGAAACACTTCCTAGGCATTGATTTTGATCAGAAAGAAGGAGTTGTAAAGATGAGTCAAAAGAAGTACATATCCAAGGTACTAGAAAGATTTGGCATGTCTGATTGTAATCCAAGGTCAACCCCATGTGAACAGAAGCTAGAATACAACAGTGATTCTGACCCTGTTGATCCCAGAACATACAGGGAGATTGTAGGAAGCTTGATTTACATAATGATCTGTACTAGGCCTGATTTAAGCTTTGTTGTGAGTAAGCTATCACAGCATTTGTCAGAACCAAATGAACAACACTGGGTAACAGCTAAGCATGTGATGAGGTACCTGAAAGGCACAATTGACCATGAGTTATGCTACAGGAAAAGTGAGACAGATCTAAAACTTGTGGCATATAGTGATTCAGATTGGGGAGCCGATTTGACTGACAGACGAAGCATTACAGGGTATTGTTTTAGTTTAACTAATGATGGTCCACTAATTTCTTGGAAATCTAAGAAACAGGCCACAGTTGCTTTATCAACATGTGAAGCTGAATATATGGCGCTGGCTGCGACCACCCAAGAGAGTTTGTATCTTGTACAGTTGATGAATGGAATGGAAAATGATTGTCAATATGCACCAGTGAAGATTTTTGAGGATAATCAAGGTACAATAGCCTTATCAAAAGATCCAGTGTGCCGCCAGAGGTGCAAGCACATTGATATAAGGTATCATTTTGTTCGTTCTGCAGTTAATGATGGCAAAGTGATAATTGAATATTGTCCTACAGTTGATATGGTGGCTGATGTTATGACTAAACCAATGACAAAGTTCAAGATGGAGAGATTTGTGAAATTTATATTTGGTATGTAAGCTCTAAACTCCATCAAGATATGAGATTGTCTTTGTTAAAATTGCTTATATGTTAGGTTATTGTATAGATGGTGTGTATTGCATATATATGATTTATACAGCATGAGATCAAGTGGGGGTGTTAACAGTGACCTCATACGTCATACGTTGTACGTACGTTGTGCGTAATGATTTGTATAAATACTGGTGCACAAATAAAGTCTTTCTTTTTTCCGGCCTAAAAACCGATGTGAGCAGTAATTGCCTCCGTATATGATATAACCAGTTTACTACACACAACGAATATGGCTGCACCAACACCTACTAATTAATGCCTATTGTACTTTATTTTTTGCAAAAAGAAAGAAATCCTTGATAAAATAACAAGTCATTCACATTATAGGCTACTTTACACACTGTTATGTCAGGTTGACTGACAAGCCTGTTCTGAAGACTCCCATTAATTTTGACTACACGAGCGCGTCTTTTTCAGACAGACATCGCAATTAATTTTATAGCAGGCCATCGGACAAATATGACCCCTCGATATTAAAGAAACTCCGACTCCATTCATTCTGAAAGTCCACCGCACAACAATGCAACGTGCATGTTCACATTTTTAGTAACAACCGCCAAACTTGCTTGCTTGCCTTACACATCTAAGTTTTCCGACTATTTTTCTTACCTTCTTTTTCCGCTGTGGATGTTAGTGAGTTTGTAGAAGTTTTAGCTCTTACGTTCTGAACATCTCGCACTGCCATCGCCCGATGTCATTTCTTAGTCATATCACTCTGTCTCTCTTTTAAATGCCTATTCCCTGAATGGTAGGCTACAATTATGTGTTTTATATATAGGCTAATATCTAAACAAAATAACCCAGGCAGTCTCATCTAGGATATAACACAGGTTGAAGTTGGTTCTATTTAGGGAGGTGAACATCTGTAGATGACTCAGAAATGACATCGGAAGACAAGGAGTGAATATGGCAAGAGGCAAGTCGAAGTCTGCTGACAAGGGCCCGACGGTAATTGTAAAGCAATTTACAAAAGATTCACTGAACAAAAATGCTGATGTGGTACATGAAAATGTAGCTAAAAATGTGGAGAATGCAATGCAATCAAGCATTTTGGACGATATATTGTCACAAGCTGGCAGAATAGGCAACAGGCCGATGTGCGTTTTATTTGGAGACTGTTTTGCGCGACAGAGACTGAGTTTGCTGCTGATATTCTGGGGATAGGCCTAGCCAATGTACGACTTTTGCCTTTTAATATATTTGCTGCATTAGATCAGTCTTTCTAGAACAGGCAAGGGCTTTCTAGCCTCACGTCAGCAGCGCTGCATCACCCATATAGCCTACATTAAAACAACCAGCCACCACCATAGTGTGTGTGCCTCTCTCGCTCAGAGGGGAGGGAGAGGCTGAGGGTCGATCCAGCATGGATTCTAAACTCTGTGGTGGATAGGATCTACAATTAGGTGTTAATAATATTACCACGCTAGGTCGAAGTACTCCCAAGTGCTATTGCGCCACACATCGTAGTTCTCATGTTTATTCGCTTGGAAAATCGTCATGTTTCATGTTGTGTGCCCTAACATTTTTCATCAACTACTTGTGCAACTGTATTTAAGTAGGTAAAACGTGGAGGTGTTTGAATACTGCTATGTGCCTCTCTCTACGGCCACGGCAGAGCCCGCTAGCATAGCAACATGCTAACACATTCGCGCCGCGCGACAGAGCGTTTGAGTGCACCTACCGACGCGGGAGAGGTACGACTCAACTCGTGAAAGTTACGGTAAGAACATATATCACTACTGATTTTGGGTGGCGTGTTCCTTTAAAACCTTTGAGGTGCTGGTCCTGGCCCATCTCAAGTCCTGCTTACAGTACCACCCTCACTGGACCATCAGAACAGGAGCACAGAGGATGCCATCTCTACGGCACTTCACTCTGCCCTGTCCCACCTTGACAATAGCAACACCTACAGTATGTGAGAATGCTGTTCATTGACTTCAGCTCAGCATTCAACACCATCATCCCATCCAAACTGGTCATCAAACTCAGTGAACTGGGCATCAACACATCCCTCTGTCACTGGATTCTGGACTTGATAACCAGACCTCCTCAACCATCACCCTGAACACCGCCCGGCCCCGCCGGATGCCTCCTTACCCCCCCCCCCCCCCCCCCCGCACAATTGCACTACCCTATCCCACCCATAGTGTTCTATTTATTTACAAATGTACATACTGTAATTACACTTATACATAGCCATATTCTACTGCTCTTAATCCTGCACATAATTCTCAATACTATTATAATGTGACTATTTCTGCACTGCAATGGTAGTGTTACCACACTGCACATAGCTGTACATACTGTACATGTCTGTTCATATGGTTCATACTAAATATCCACATTTATTTATTTTTCTGTAGTATATTCTGTTAATACACTGCACATATCTATATTGTTCTGTTAATACACTGCATATATCTATATTGTTCTTACTACTACTATAATGGTACTGCCACTACATTGCACATATCTGTACATGTTGTTCATACACTGTTCATATTACATAGCCATATGTATTCTGCTCTTATAAGGTAACTGCTAATACACTGCACATATTTATATTTAATTTATACTACTCTAAATCACCTTCTGTAAACCAACTGTATACTACTGTCTACACTGCTTTTTTGCACTTCTGGTTAGACATTAATTATATAACTGCATTTCGTTGTCTTTGTACTTGTACTCTGCACAATGACAATAAAGTTGAATCTAATCTCATCTAATCTAAACCATGTGCGTATGTGTGTGTTTGTGTGCGTTTGCGTGTGTGTGTGTGTGCGTGTGCGTGTGTGTGTGCGTGAGCATTTGCGTGTGTGTGTGTAAAACT
>NW_027468609.1:1467418-1474918 GCF_046254945.1 Alosa pseudoharengus | reverse complement strand
TGCACAATATTTATTGCGAGCTAAAAGAACATAGAGTTAAATAAGCCAGGAGAAATGCCACCTCTCTGTTAGCCACTTATTATAGAAGTAAATAGCTAGCATTGCGCGTGATATTTATTATATGAGTAAATAGCTAGCATTGCGCGTGATGTTTATTATATGAGTAGATAGCTAGCATTGCGCGTGATGTTTATTATATGAGTAGATAGCTAGCATTGTGCGTGATGTTTATTATATGAGTAGATAGCTAGCAGCGCGTGATGTTTATTATATGAGTAGATAGCTAGCATTGCGCGTGATGTTTATTATATGAGTAGATAGCTAGCATTGTGCGTGATGTTTATTATATGAGTAGATAGCTAGCAGCACGTGATATTTATTATATGAGTAGATAGCTAGCAGCGCGTGATGTTTATTATATGAGTAGATAGCTAGCATTGCGCGTGATGTTTATTATATGAGTAGATAGCTAGCATTGCGCGTGATGTTTATTATATGAGTAGATAGCTAGCATTGCGCGTGATGTTTATTATATGAGTAGATAGCTAGCATTGCGCGTGATGTTTATTATATGAGTAGATACCTAGCATTGCGCGTGATGTTTATTATATGAGTAGATAGCTAGCATTGCGCGTGATGTTTATTATATGAGTAGATAGCTAGCATTGCGCGTGATGTTTATTATATGAGTAGATAGCTAGCATTGCGCGTGATGTTTATTATATGAGTAGATAGCTAGCATTGCGCGTGATGTTTATTGCGAGTGAGGGGAACGCAGAGTTAAATGAGCCTGGAGAAAAGACTCCCCGTGGCTAGTCGACTGGGCACTCTCTGCTGCGCTCCGTGGCTAGTCGACTGGGCACTCTCTGCTGCGCTGCGCCACACCAGCCAGACCCTGGATGCCATGACTTGTTTTGATCTAAACAGGACAGCACGCGGTTAGCATACCAGACTGAAGGAATGTTGGCAATGCCACACTGGCTAAATGGTTACATGCAACCAAACACTCTCTCTTTCTCTCTCTCTCTCGCGCTCGCTCTCTCTCTTTCTCTTCCTTTCTTTCTCTCTCTCTCTTTCTCTCCCTCTCTCTAGCTCTCTCTATTTCTCTTCCTTTCTATCTCTCACTCTCTCTTTCTCTCTTTTTTCTCCACTGCCCAGAGAGAGTGCTCCATTCTTCTGAGCCAGTACCATTGAGGTAGGTCCAGGTCTGGCAGACAGCTGGATGTGTGTGTGTGTGTGTGTGTGTGTGTGTGTGTGTGTGTGTGTGTGTGTGCGGGTGTTGGTGGGTGCGGGTGTTGGTGGGTGCGCACACACTTTTTTGTAGTGTGTGTCCATGCATGTGTGCATATGTGTGCATGGAAGTTTTTGCATGTGTGTGTATGCGTGTGTGTGTGTGTATGTGTGTAGTAGTAGGACTGAGTGTGTGTGCATTTGCCTGTTTGCATACATACATACATATAGATGTGTGTGTGTGTGTGTGTGTGTGTGTGTGTATGTGTGTGTGTGTGTGTGTGTGTGTGTGTGTGTGAGCGTGTGTGTGTGTGTGTGTGTGTGTGTGTGTTAGCATATCCGCTTGCTCAGATGCTAGCATACCTCAGGTGACCCCAGCAGCTAGCACGCCCAGTGTGCTGAGGCCCTGCTCTCTCTTTCTCTCTCTCCCCATTCCTTTCTCTCTCTCAATTCAATTCAATTCAAGGTTGCTTTATTAGCATGACTGTATGTAAGTACAGTGTTGCCAAAGCACAATTATAACAGCAGAACAATTAGAACATTGACAGCATTAAGGGAAACAGTAACATGAAAAATTGTGTGTATACCCTCACTTTCTCTGTCTTTTTCCACACACACACACACACACACACACATATGCATGTGATCACATCTCTCTCTCTCTCTCTCTCTCTCTCTCTCTCTCTCTCTCTCCCCCCATTCCTTTCTCTTTCTCTCTCTCTCTCTTCCCCCATTCATTTCTCTCTCTCTCTCTCTCTCCCCCCATTCCTTTCTCTCTCTCTCTCTCTCTCTCTCTCTCTCCCTCTCTCTCAGCGGCCTGGACTGGCCTCTTCCCAGCGGTGGAGGGGTGGAGGGGTCTGCCAGCCAGCAGGGGGGAATGGCCTCCCACACCATGACCACCAGACCACTAAGTGGGCACGGGGAGCCATTAGGGGCATTAGGGGCATTAGGGGCATTAGGGCCAGGCCAGCAACATGAACAGGAATGAGGAGCTATCAGTTACATAGCCGACGCTCGGGGGTTGGATGGGGAGGAGGGTGGAGGGGGTATGGGGGCAGAGGGGGTATTTGGGGGGCAGCAAAGGAATTGAAACATAAGGACTGAGGGGGGAAGTATGCCCCGTCATTAAAGCTGCATCAGCATATTTTCCCTCTGCCCGTGTGTGTGTGTGTGTGTGTGTGTGTGTGTGTGTGTGTGTGTGTGTGTGTGTGTGTGTGTGTATGTCTGTGTCTGTGTGTGTGTGTGTGTGTATGTGTGTGCTTCCTCTTGCTATGTGTATGCTTTTGAGGATAAGATTACTGTGTGACTGAGATGGAAAACTGACACACACACACACACACACACACACACACACACACACACACACAAAGAGTAGATGTCCCTGATCGGATCATTTACATGGTGATTTTAAGCCTACAGTACATAGACATTGCCATTATAGAACAGAACCCTTTACTGGGCACTGGGCAGCAGGAGAGTGGTACCATACCCTTTACTGGGCAGCAGGAGAGTGGTACCATACCCTTTGCCATGCCCTGGTCAGAAGGTGTGTGGTGTCCTGCAGGCCAGAACCCTTAAGTGGGCACTGCAGGGTTCTTCTCGCTGACCTCTGGCTGACCTCTGGCTGATCTCTGGCTGATCTTAGTAAAGTTTCCACTAAAGCGCGGCAGCTTGACCCTGCAGGCTGGTCGTGGGCAGGAAAGTGATTATTAGCTGAAAGTTTGACATTGTTTCCTAAATTGCTGCTTGGCTACTCTTCTTTCAAGAGCAGGGGTTTGCTAAGCCAGAGAAACACACACACACACACACACACACACACACACACACACACACACACACACACTTCAACTGCAACTTCAAAGAGTGCATCAGTATTTTGATAGTCAGCGGCGCATTTGAAGGAATCTGCTTGCGAGACCGTATGGAACAGTTATTCCACTAAACTGTGCTTTACTAAAACCTAGCAGAGTATAGCCTACACGCATCTGCACTCGTCTACTATTTGAATTCATAGGCAAAGTGAAACTAAATTCACCGTGGTGTCATACTCAATGACAAAACAGTTACACACAGTAAATTACTTTCAGTAATGACTGACAATGGGTTACCATCGAACACATAGCCTGAAAAAAGCAACACTTAATAATGTTAATAATGTATAATGTTCGAATGACTGAATAAAAAATGTCTATCCTGCAGAGGAGTTGCTTACATCTCGTGACAGTGCGTCTTCAGCTGTGCTTCATATTTGCCTCTCCGTCATTACCAATGTGCAAATGATGGTGAATAGCTACTCATTGTGAGATGTATTTCGTAATATCTTTATTCTAATTAAGTTTCCCATTGTAATCGTGTAATTTGTAATGTTTTGCATGGATGTGCGCCGGTGCGTGTTTGTGGATGAGAGAAGCATGGTGCCCATAACACTGTTGATAATGCGCTCTTAAAATAACATAAACAACTTGCCATGGACTTCTGACCAGGTTTGTCTTGGTCAGTGGCGTAATGCGTTTTAGGTAGTGCGCTAGACCACTCCTACGTTTATTAATTGCCACACCCCCTGGCGGATTGTTTTAAATAAGAGATGTGCAAAATACGAATGTAACTTTGCGTCACGAAAATAACTCGTTTTCTGTCATGCCCTGGGACGGAGAATAAGGGCCAAACTCACACACACACACACACACACACACACACACACACATTCCCATTCCACACTGTCCTCCATTAAAGACACACACACACACACACACACACACACACACACACACACATTCCCATTCCACACTGTCTTCCATTAAAGACACACACACACACAGACACACACACACACACACACACACACACACACACATTCCCTTTCCACACTGTCCTCCATTAAAGAAACACACACACACACACACACACACACACACACACACACACACACACATTCCCATTCCACACTGTCCTCCATTAAAGACACACACACACACACACACACACACACACACACACACACATTCCCATTCCACACTGTCCTCCATTAAAGACACACACACACACACACACACACACACACACACACACACACACACACACACACATTCCCTTTCCACACTGTCCTCCACCAAAGACACACACACACACACACACACACACACACACACACACACACACACACACACACGTTCCCATTCCACACTGTCTTCCATTAAAGACACACACACACAGACACACACACACACACTCCCTTTCCACACTGTCCTCCATTGAAGACACACACACACACACACACACACACACACACGTTCCCATTCCACACTGTCCTCCATTAAAGACACACACACACACACACACACACACACACACACACACACACGTTCCCATTCCACACTGTCCTCCATTAAAGACACACACACACACACACACACACACACACACACACACACACACACGTTCCCATTCCACACTGTCCTCCATTAAAGACACACACACACACACACACGTTCCCATTCCACACTGTCTTCCATTAAAGACACACACACACACAGACACTCAGACACACACACACACACACACACACACTCCCTTTCCACATTGTCCTCCATTAAAGACACACACACACACACACACACACACACACACACACACACACACACACACACACACACACACACACACACACGTTCCCATTCCACACTGTCCTCCATTAAAGACACACACACACACACACACATTAAAGACATGCATATTTGCTCACATGATTCCCATTGCGGCCTGATGAAAACAGCATGTTGCGATGCACATGTTGGGAATGTGTGTGTGTGTGTGCACATGTTGGGCCTAGATCACTGTCTGCCCAGACAAACAACCCCAGCACAGGCTGCCTGGACACTTAATCCCGCGGGCGGCGCAACAGAGACAGCCCTGCCTGCCTGACCAAACCCTATTAGTGGCACCCAGGGACTTAACTGTGTGTGTGTGTGTGTGTGTGCACTGTCCACCCAGGGTTTTAGGTAGCCTTAGCTGCTGAGCGCAGTTTGTCATGCGTCCACAGTAATAAAAGTGCATCAGTGTGTGTGTGT
Organism: Alosa pseudoharengus; assembly: GCF_046254945.1. Lineage (NCBI taxonomy): Eukaryota > Metazoa > Chordata > Actinopteri > Clupeiformes > Clupeidae > Alosa > Alosa pseudoharengus. The sequence continues at coordinate 1,469,621 of NW_027468609.1, read as the reverse complement.
GTGTGTGTGTGTGTGTGTGTGCATGCATCAGTGCGGTGTACTATTTATACAAGAAACGCAATCTGAAGATGTTCTCATGATCGGCCTTCACAATTTGCATTGATATGATTTAATTAACATTTACATTGTGCCCATGAATTCTTACAACAAATAGCGACTTCACTGATTCTCACTTTCACCCGGTGATGTTTTAAATCGTGCCAGTATGATGCAGTAGGCTAGGATTAATCCTACCAGTCCAATCCCTGCCAATTATATCTGCATTAAAACACTCTTGGTTATTCACAGGTGGTTTCTATTTTCAATTTGCATGTAAAAGCAGGGGTGAAAGTAGTTTTGAATCCTTGCCAGTAGCTTACTATGAAAGTTTCTCAAAGGGAAAAGTGTGCATTTCAACACACCTATATTATTATGACCGCCGCGCAGCGAAGCGGCGGTCATATAGGTTTAATTTTTTTTTTGTTTTTTTTTTTCCCCGCATGTCCAAATTTCCATCAAGGATTCCTGGGACACTGAAAGACCGGGGTACACGAAACTTGGTGGGCATGTAACCCCATATGGATAGCATGGAACCATCGTTTTTCGTTTTGATCTGTAGCCCCCCCGCTGGACTGCACCCCCCGAAAGGAGGGTAGGGCAGACACAGTTTTCTGTGAATATCTCGAGAACCGTAAGGTTTAGGAGGACCATTTTTTTTTTGTATGTTGGTCTTAAGGGGCCATGTCAACCCATTCCATAACCACTCATTTCATGTATAGCGCCACCTAGTTAAACACAAAAAAGTAAAAATGAGGTGTTGTAATCGCAGGTATCTGTGACCTAACATAGTCAAAACTGCACGAAATTGGAAGTGTAGGATCATTATGACACCCTCTGAATGCACGCCAAGTTTTGTGGAATTCCGTTCATGGGGGGTCACACAATAAATTAATTTATGTTACTATACACCAACTGGCCTGTAGGTGGCCGGAGACAGTTTTCTGTGAATATCTCGAGAACCTTAGGGCCAAGGAGGTCCACCTTTTTTTTGTATGTTGGTCTTAAGGGGGCATGTCAACCCATCCCATTACCACTTATTTCATGTATAGTGCCACCTAGTTAAAAATTAAAAAGCAAAAAATTAGGTGTTTTCATCACAATATCTCTGGCTGACATGGTCAAAACTGCACGAAATTGAAAGTGTAGGATCATTATGACACCCTCCGAATGCATGCCAAGTTTTGTGAACTTTCGTTCATGGGGGGCCTTATATTAAAATAATTTATGTGTACATTTAGTGACCGTACACCAACAAGGATTCCCAGGACACTGAAAGACCGGGGTACACGAAACTTGGTGGGCATGTAACCCCACATGGATAGCATGGAATCGTTTTTCGTTTTGATCTGTAGCCCCCCTGCTGTACTGGACCCCCCGAAAGGAGGGTAGGGCAGACACAGTTTTCTGTGAATATCTTGAGAACCGTAGGGCCTAGGATGACCAATTTTTTCCGTATGTTTGCCTCCAGGGGTCATGGGTCCATGTGCACACATGTGCATAAAAAGATACACACGCACACACATACATTCACAGTAATCATACGTATGACACATACTCACACAGTAGACATATGTACGCATGCATGCACATGCACAAACACACATACGCAGGCAAACACTGAAGCACGCACACACACACACACACACACACACACACACACACATAAACATAAACGTGTACACGCACACATGCACACAATTCAAGAATTTCTCAGAATTATGAACAGGCAAGATGGAGGTGGGGTTGTATGAAATGAATTTTACATGTGAAATCTATGAACTAATCATGTTTTGGTACTTGTTGTCTAGCAGATACCAGTGAGAATTGAGTGTGGATAATGCAATTTAGTGAGACAGTTAGAATCATATAGGCCTTTCAGCGTGATTTATTTTTGTGGAAAAAATGTGCTGGACTGGGCGGCGGTCATATTTTGTACCGCTCTGCGTAATCCAAGGGGTGGGATGAATGGTTGTCTTTCAAATTTCCTTTGCACGCAAAAGGATAGCGCTACAACTTATGAGTCCCATGCATTTTCCCACCAGCAGAGCTAGTTGGCTAGTTGAGTGTGATAAAAAAAGCTTAATTCGAGTCGCGATTCAAAGACCGCTGTTCGCCAGCAGCAGCATCCAGCTTCTTTGTTTTCAAGTAGCGGAACCGTCACCGA
>NW_027468609.1:1454918-1462418 GCF_046254945.1 Alosa pseudoharengus | reverse complement strand
GCTGGTCTCTTATATTGTCCATTTTTTATTGCTGGTCTCTAGACTTTATCCCTACACTGTTGGACTTATTTGCACTACCACCATGACACACACCTCATAAAGCACCTTTCCACTGCATACTGAAACACAGGGTCAGCCCTGCCCTGTCACTGCAAGCGCCTCATGCATATACATTCTTAGTACATTCATGTGTATCCGAGAAATGTAAACAAAGATGGCGTACCAATGGCTGTGTTTGGTTTGGCTTTTCACAGAGTTTTTAAAAAGTTAGCAAGACATTTGGATCCAACAATATAATCAACAATAATGTCAGATGTGATTTATGAGCGGTTCGTTATCCTATTAGCATGCTAGCTTATGTCAGCTAGTTTTTACAAGCAAGATGGCGGCCATAGCCTTCTTTTTCGAGCTTCATATGCGTTCTTCTGAAAACCTATGGGTGATGTCACAGAGGCTTTTTCCATTTATTTACTCAGTCTATGGTAAAGCCAGCTGAAAGAATTCCCTCTGCCGCCTGCGTAGTCATGGCGACCATAACCACTGTTATTGCCGCGGTAGCCATCATGAGTTGTGCTGTAAACATTGGCCCAGCACGCTGTAAACAGTTTACAGGCTGGAGCATGAAACGTGGAGATGAGGACCACGCAGGGTGAAGAGCAATTTACAGGACATGTGCTGGACATGCTAACTCTCCTCACCATGATGCCTTCGTGCTACATACCCACTAGCCACATGCTAACTCTCCTCACCATGATGCCTTCATGCTACATACCCACTAGCCACATGCTAACTCTCCTCACCGTGATGCCTTCATGCTAGATACCCACTAGCCACATGCTAACTCTCCTCACCATGATGCCTTCATGCTAGATACCCACTAGCCACATGGTGACAGACTGCAAATCAGATGCCTTCATGCTAGATACCCACTAGCCACATGCTAACTCTCCTCACCATGATGCCTTCATGCTAGATACCCACTAGCCACATGCTAACTCTCCTCACCGTGATGCCTTCATGCTACATACCCAATAGCCACATGGTCACGGACTGCAAATCAGATGCCTTCATGCTACATACCCACTAGCCACATGGTGACAGACTGCAAATCAGATGCCTTCATGCTAGATACCCAGTTAGCCACATGCTAACTCTCCTCACCGTGATGCCTTCATGCTAGATACCTACTAGCCACATGGTCACAGACTGCAAATTAGCATTATCTGGAACTGGAGCAAGACTCTTTTTTACATTCACATGCATATACCACTGGTGATGTGCTGTGTTAATTGTAGGCATTACAAATCAGGACTTGAAGGAAGAACAAACATCTTTTCTTTTTTTTCTCTGAAGTACAATGGGACTTATTTATAAAAGACCTTATGTAACAAGATAAAGTCCAGCAAACACTTCACTCCACACACAATCAACACTTTTATTATTGCAATCTCTAAACAATCTCTAATGTTAGGGCCAAATCTTCTGAAAGTTTACTTTGTTGAAATGTTGGTGTGTCTCTCGCACAGAAATACACAATTGCCCACTAACCAACATACACACACAAACACAGAAACACACATGTAAATACGACACACACATACAGTTACTGACAAACAAACACACAGACACACACTCAGGCACAGACAAAGGTTATCCATACAAAACATCTAAACAACAAATACACCGTGAGCCCAAGAGAACAGATCGTCCTGGCGATATCGCCATCTGAGGGCTTCCAGGAACCACCGTGTCACCACTGCCCTATCTAACCATGAAACCGGAGAGGACAGCGCTGGACAGTGCATGCTCCCATACTGGCCATACCCTGTCCTGTCTCTCTCTCTCTCTCTCTCTCTCTCTCTCTCTCTCTCAGACCACCGCAGACAAGCGGATCTGTTGTCTGGACTTTTTTTCTGTCCTCTTTTTCTGTCCTATCTTTCTCTCTCTCTCTCTCTCTCTCTCTCTTTTCTTTCAGCCAGAGCGCTTCACAGGAGGATGTCTTGCGTTCTCGTCTGGCGGCGGGAGCCCCAGTCAGTGCCGGAGCCCGGGCGGGCCGTCGTACCTGAGCTCTTTATCGCTGGAGCGCCGCCACGGAGTGCTTGCGGCGAGGGCCGAAGCGCTTACAAGATCACAGTGTAACCCGAAGACTCACTCTCTGTGCTTTTTTCTCTCCCCTCTCTCAGAAAACGCTGACTCAACCAGCGCAACACAACAAGCGTCCATACACACGATTACCACAAGGAGGCCTGGCCACACTGAGCTACAGCAGCCACACAGACCAGGAGGCCACGTGGGGAGAGAGAAAGAACAGGGAAGAAAAGAGAAGAGAAGAGGAGTGGAGAGGAGAGGAGAACAGAGGAGAGGAGAGAAGGGAAGAGGAGGAGAGAAGAGAAGATAAGAGTGGTTTCCACCGCCATTTATTGGATCATTCCTCAACCCATGAAATCAAGACACACCTCATACAAAGCCCAACACCATACAAACATACATAAATGCATTCACACATAAAATCCCAATATATCACATGTTAAAAAGCACCTCATCTTCCCCCCACCCCCCACACATCCAGAAACCCCTCAATGTTCTTATCCAGACTATAATAAATAATAATAATAAAACGACCAGCCACCATCCCCTTAAGATCCTCCACCATCCCCTTAAGAACCTCCACCGGGTGGACTGATCCAGTGCCCAACATCCTGCTCTTCCTGCTCTTCCAACAGTCAACTTAGCTGACCCAACAAGACATTCACCAAACATACCTCCCTCCTCCTCCTATTACCTGATACATTGGGCCCCCAATAAAAACGTGATGGGAAAAACCAACCACTGGATTAAGGTGTGTCACGTGTCTGTTTGTAGCTATCCTCCATTGTAGATCGGCTGTTGGCTTCTCTATTGGGGCCTTATAAAAGGACCTCCAACCTCCAAAAAGGACCTCCAACCTCCTCCAAACACTTCTGGCCACCTCCACGCCCTGACCCCCCTCAGTACCGACTCGACTGGTGGTTCACTTTCGCGCCCACATACACACACACACACACCCTCAGTACCGACTGGTGGTTCACTTTCACACACAGCATGTTGAAATCCCTCTTGCTGATGTCCTGCAAAAGCCAAAGGTCTGAAGATACAAGGGACACTAGAACTCCCTCACACTCCACATTCTGCTCAACAGCAGTGGCGACCAACACTTGTGGAAAGTGATATGTCACTGTGTTATGTCCCAGCCTAACACAGCTTGGGCCTCCAGGGCCTCCCTGCATGTCCCAGGCAACATGGACTGCACCTCCTCAACCACCTTCTCTAGCCGCCGGAGTGATCGAATCTGTGTCCGTTGATGATAGAAGAAAAGACAAGACAAGAGAAAAGAGAAGAGAAGAGAAGAGAAGAGAAGAGAAGAGAAGAGAAGAGAAGTGCAGTGCAAGGAGAGGAGAGCAGAGCAGAATAGACAATGAGAAAATGAGAGGGAAGGATGAGAGAGGAGAAGATTGAGATGAGAAGAAGGGATTGAGATGAGAGGAGAGAAGATTGAGATAAGAGGAGAGAGGAGATTGAGCTGGGAGGATGGTTAGGTGGAGAGGTGATCGGAGGAAAAAAGGTAAGAGAACAGAGGGCATTACTGCCCAATGGGTATCACTGGCCAATGGGTATTACAGCCAATGGGTATCACAGAGGGAGGAGAGGGAGGAGCAGTGGAGTCAGTGGTGGCGGAGAGGAGAACCGAGCAGAACCATGCTAACAGCCATGCTAACAGCCATGCTAACCGCCATGCTAACCGCTTCCATGTGTTCCCATGCGCTCACTACAGCAAATCATTTGAGGTGCTGCTATGTTATGTTAATGACCTGTTTCAAAGCTGTTTCCATTTCTGAGTGAGTGTGTGTGTGTGTGTGTGTGTGTCTGCATGTCTTTCTCCTGTTGAATCTCTGCCAATTAAGAGTGCAGGCAGAGACAAAGGTGAAAAAGAAAGAGAGAAACAAAGATGTGGAGAGAAAAGAGGAAAAGAGGAACAGAGGTTGGGATTGAGGGAAGACAAGAGATTGGGATTGAGGGATTGTTTAGAACATTGATTCCGTCAAACATCTCATGCGGGCTGTCTACGTTTATTTTTACTTAGCTAGATTATAATGAATGATCTGTTACTTAAATAATATTTTTCTATTTAATGTATGTATATTTTAATGTAATGTACTGGTCAATTGTAAGACACTCACTAGCCTACTGTACCTCTTTCGTGGTGGCAGTTGCACCAGGTAGGGAAGATGTCCTGAATAGCCTTATGGTGCTCTTCAGACTGGTGGCCCCATTACTTCCATAAAAAAATGTCTTGCAGCAAACCATGCAAATTCAAATCCCTGGCACTTTAATTTTTTACACCATGAACTGTATGGCTTGTTTTCCCCTGTTTGCAACAGCCAAGCCCATCTCTATTTATGTTTTAACTGTTTTGTCTATCTCAGACACGTCAGTGCCTTCCTTTAGCAACAACGTGTCCATGTCGGCTAGTGGCCTTGCCATATAATGGTTAACATGAGACGTACACAAATCATGACGCTAATGTGAGGAAACTGGTTCTGGTACTGGTTATGATTTTGTGCTTCTACACGGAGAGAACCATGCCTACACTTACTATCTCCATCGCACATAGAGCTCACAATGGATCATACATTGACCAAAAGAGTTCAACGGATCGGCCTACCTTACCAGTTGTCTCGACTGTGCCCCTATTAGGGCTGTTTGAGTACATGTGTTTGAACAGGACGTAGTGAAGATACAGCTGGAACATGCATACACCAACCTCCAACACCACCAATCTCTACACACACAGACACACACGCACACACACACACCATCTCTGCCTGGTGTACCTGGCTCTTGATGATGTCATCGTCTCTCTGGATCTGCAGCACGTAGCCGCTGGAGCAGGTGACAGAGCAGCGCACACCATTGAAGTAGTCGCTGCTGCTGCACCTTACCTCCGCATTGCGGATCAGAGGCTTCTGGCAGTTGATGGCGTCGCACGAGTAACGGACACAGCTGTGGAGAGAGAGAGAAAGAGAGAGAGAGGTGAGAAAGATGGAGAGATCAACCAATGAGAAAGTGAGACAGTGAGAGAAAGAGAGAGAGAGAGAGGGAGAGAAGAGGTGAGAGAGGGAGAGGGAGAGAAGAGGTGAGAGAGAGAGAGGGAAAGAAGAGGTGAGAGAGGGAGAGGGAGAGAAGAGGTGAGAGAGGGAGAGGGAGAGAAGAGGTGAGAGAGGGAGAGAAGAGGTGAGAGAGGGAAAGAAGAGGTGAGAGAGGGAGAGGGAGAGAAGAGGTGAGAGAGGGAGAGGGAGAGAAGAGGTGAGAGAGGGAGAGAAGAGGTGAGAGAGGGAGAGGGAGAGAAGAGGTGAGAGAGGGAGAGAAGAGGTGAGAGAGGGAGAGAAGAGGTGAGAGAGGGAGAGAAGAGGAGAGAGAGGGAGAGAAGAGGTGAGAGAGGGAGAGAAGTGGCTGTGAGAAAAAGGGAGAGAACAAATGTAGATAGATGATGTTTGATTGATGGAGGAGAGAGAGAGAGAGGGAAGAGAGAGAGGGAAGAGAGAGGGAAGAGAGAGAGAGAGGGAAGAGAGAGAGAGAGAGAGAGGAAGAGAGAGAGAGGGAAGAGAGAGGGAAGAGAGAGAGAGAGAGAGAGGGAAGAGAGAGAGAGGGAAGAGAGAGAGAGAGGGAAGAGAGAGAGAGAGGGAAGAGAGAGGGAAGAGGGAAGAGAGAGAGAGAGGGAAGAGAGAGAGAGAGGGAAGAGAGAGAGAGGGAAGAGAGAGGGAAGAGGGAAGAGAGAGAGAGGGAAGAGAGAGGGAAGAGGGAAGAGAGAGAGAGGGAAGAGAGAGAGAGAGGGAAGAGAGAGAGAGAGGGAAGAGAGAGGGAAGAGGGAAGAAAGAGAGAGAGGGAAGAGAGAGAGAGAGGGAAGAGAGAGGGAAGAGAGAGGGAAGAGAGAGAGAGAGGGAAGAGAGAGAGAGGGAAGAGAGAGGGAAGAGGGAAGAGAGAGAGAGAGGGAAGAGAGAGAGAGAGGGAAGAGAGAGGGAAGAGAGAGGGAAGAGAGAGAGAGAGGGAAGAGAGAGAGAGAGGGAAGAGAGAGAGAGAGGGAAGTAGAAGTAGAGATGGCAGAAGTAAAGGGGACCTCACCACACAGATAAACAGAGAGAGCAAAACAACAAGGGCACTGATCTAGAAAGAGAGAGCAGGAGCACAACAAGAGAGAGAGAGAGAGAGAGAGAGGGAGAGAGAGAGAGAGAGAGAGAGGGAGAAGACAGAGAGAGAGAGAGAGAGAGAGAGAGAGAGAGAGAGAGAGGGAGAGAGAGAGAGAGGGAGAGAGAGAGAGAGGGAGAAGACAGAGAGAGAGAGAGAGAGAGAGGGAGAGAGAGAGAGAGGGAGAGAGAGAGAGAGAGAGAGAGAGAGAGGGAGAGAGAGATGGGAAGAGAAAGAAGGACTGTGAGAAAGAGAGAGATAGAGAAAAATGACCGAGAGAGCAAGACACAAAAGAGAGAGAGAAACAGAGAGAAGAGAAGATAAAAGAAGAGAAGGGCAGACAGTATTGAGAAGTGGAAGGAGGGAGACAGCGGAGGGAGAGAAAAAGAGAAAGATAGAAAGGCAAGGCAAACAGAGAGAGTGAATACAGAGAGAAAGTGTGAAAGAGAAAAGACAGAAAGGAAGGAAAGGAGAAGAGGAGAGGAGTGGAGAGGGGGAGAGCAGAGAGGAGGGGAGAAGAGGCGGAGAGGAAGAGAGGAGAGGAAGAGAGGAGAAGATAAGGAAGAGATGAGAGGAGGAGAGACAAGAGGAGGAAAGGAGAGTAGAGGGGGGAAGAAGAGGAGAGGATGAGAGGAGAGGAGGGGAGAGGAGAAGCTCTATGCATCAGCCAGCCAGGAAGAATAGGGCCAGTTCTATGTCTGCCCAGTGTACACACACACACACACACACACACACCCTGAGCACACCTGCATTCATCTTCATTACCCCCTATACCATGCGTACTGGGCACAGTACTGGGTTATAAATAGATTGTGCTGTGCCCACCATTTCCATTCTGCTCCTCCAGGCTAGAGAAACCAGCAGCCAGAAGCCAGGCTACTAGACATAAAGGAAACCTATGATGCGTTCATGTGCAAGGGGAAAATAAATTCCCAGTGAAAATTTCATCTCATGTTGGAATAATTGGTGTGAAACTGGGGGAAGTTTGCAAACAGAGTTGCCCAGTTATGGGCTTGTCGTCACTTTTGTCCTCATTCAAATGGGTGTACGTCATTTTGCATAAACTGTAATGGGACGATTAATCTGTCTGATAAAAAAATTTTTTTACATAATCTATAAGGTTTGGTTGGGGTGGTAATTTGTGTGGTATTTTTATTTGTTTTACCATTTTCTGGGATTCTAACTGAACAAACTGATTGCCAGTCAATGTTCCAACCAATTGGATTTTGTTGTTGAGTGGCGTGGTGTATCTTGGGCAGTTCAGTGGTTTCAGAGTTG
>NW_027468609.1:1444918-1449918 GCF_046254945.1 Alosa pseudoharengus | reverse complement strand
ACAGCACCACGATAGCCTTGGTGTGGTAGAAGGCCAGGCTCAGGTCGTGCCGCACGGGGATGACCAAAGGGTTGGTGCGGCAGCTCAGGCGCCAGTCTCCTACAGGGACACACACAGGCCAGAGAGAGGGGGTGAGTGTGTGTGTGTGTGTGTGTGTGTGTGTGTGTGGGAGGTGGGGGGTCAGAGAGAGGGGGGTGAATGTGTGTGTGTGTGGGAGGTGGGGGGTCAGAGAGAGGGGGGTGAGTGTGTGTGTGTGGGAGGTGGAGGTGGGGGGTTAAAGAGAGGGGGGTTAGTGTGTGTGTGTGTGGGAGGTGGGGGGTCAGAGAGAGGGGGGTGAGTGTGTGTGTGTGTGTGTGTGGGAGGTGGGGGGTCAGAGAGAGGGGGGTGAGTGTGTGTGTGTGTGTGTGTGGGAGGTGGGGGGTCAGAGAGAGGGGGGTGAGTGTGTGTGTGTGTGTGTGTGTGGGAGGTGGGGGGTCAGAGAGAGGGGGGTGAGTGTGTGTGTGTGGGAGGTGGAGGTGGGGGGTTAAAGAGAGGGGGGTTAGTGTGTGTGTGTGTGGGAGGTGGGGGGTCAGAGAGAGTGTGTGAGAGTGGGTTAGAGAGTGAGAAAGTGCATGAGTAATCTCTGTGTGTGTGTGCGTATGTGCGTGCGTGTGTGTGCGTGTGGGTGTTTGCGTGCGCTGGGAGAGAGTGAGTGATAAACAACACACTAAAACAAGCAGCAGGTGTAATTATAATTAATAATATTAATGAACTAATAATAAACACACAGTCAGTTTGCATAACAAACAAATCATAAAAATCCAAAACTTAAACCAGGTAATGTGAGTGTGCGTGTGGGTGTGTGTGTGGGTGTGTGCGTGTGCGTGTGCGTGTGCGTGTGCGTGTGCGTGTGCGTGCGTGTGTGTGTGTAATGTGAGTGCATGCGTGCGTGTGTGTAATGTGAGTGTGCGCGTGCGTGTGTGCGTGCGTGTGTGTGAGTGTGCGCATGCGTGTGTGTAATGTGTGTGCGTGCGTGCGTGTGTGTGTGTGCGTGTGTGTAATGTGAGTGTGTGCATGCGTGTGTGTAATGTGAGTGTGTGCGTGCGTGTGTGTAATGTGAGTGTGTGCATGCGTGCGTGTGTGTGTGCGTGCGTGTGTGTGTGTGTGTGTAATGTGTGTGTGCTGACCTAACTCGTGGATGCCCTCCTTGGTGTCCACCAGGTGTGTGTGTGCGTGTGTGTAATGTGTGTGTGCTGACTTAACTCGTGGATGCCCTCCTTGGTGTCCACCAGGTGTGTGTGTGCGTGTGTGTAATGTGTGTGTGCTGACCTAACTCGTGGATGCCCTCCTTGGTGTCCACCAGGTGTGTGTGTGTGTGTGTGTAATGTGTGTGTGCTGACCTAACTCGTGGATGCCCTCCTTGGTGTCCACCAGGTGTGTGCGTGCGTGTGTGTGTGTGTGTGTTTGTGTGTGTGTGTAATGTGTGTGTGCTGACCTAACTCGTGGATGCCCTCCTTGGTGTCCACCAGGTGCACCGTGATGTTGCGCTGCGTCTGGTCAATGTAGCTGGTGCCGTCGGCCGCCAGATGAATTATGACCGCTGCCGCGACCATGGGGTGGGAGAAATGGGCCTGGGCAGGAAAAAAGAAAATAAATAAATAACAAACATACAGCTTAGCAAACAGAAAGAGAGAGAGAGCAGAAAGACCTCCAAACTGGACAGTACAATGCGGTCAGTCAGTACAGCTGAACCGGAGTTTATGTTTAAAGGTACACTATGCAAGATTATCACCTTATAGAACCTTTATGATTTGATGGTAAAAGAACGTGTAATAGCGGGATCAAAAGAGTATATATACTTATAAAGAGTATATATACTTATACTTCACCTAGCAGAGCCATACTGCATAGGCGTAGCGAGTCGCCCTGAATCATAACGCGAGAATCGTGAAACATTATTTTGTCAGTAGATATAGCTCTTTGGCTAGAGTTTTTGCCTGTTGTTAATCCTTCACCTCCACAACCAAAGCATTTTCATTGTGCACAGGGGGGACAAGTCATGAAAAATAGACTATTTACAATGGCAGAGTAAAATACAAATATATTGAAAATCTAGGGGGAGCTCTACAGTCACCAACAATACCTGAACCTGCATAGTATACCTTTAAAAGACCTTAACCTGCATAGTGTACCTTTAAAAGACCTTAACCTGCATAGTATACCTTTAAAAGACCTTAACCTGCATAGTTTACCTTTAAAAGAGCTGAACCTGCATAGTGTACCTTTAAAAGAGCTGACCCTGCATAGTGTACCTTTAAAATACCAAAACCTGCATAGTGTACCTTTAAGATCCCTTTAGTAACAGATAAGCACAATGCATTCTTTATATTAGTACATGTCAATACAGCATGGCCTTGGGGCTATGATAATGTTTATGTTTAAGGTTAAGACACATCAAATGTAATTATTTACTTATTTGTGGTATATAGTAAAAAATGTATGGTATGAGTTATTCTTTGTGTTAATAATAACACTTAACACTTGGGAGTCCAGTGACCAGTGTCGGTGTCAAAGTGTGTGTGTGTGTGTGTGTGTGTGTATTATTATGGCCAGGCGCAGCCCAGTGTCGGTGTCAAAGTGTGTGTGTGTGTGTGTGTGTATGTGTATGTGTATGTGTGTGTGTGTGTGTGTGTGTGTGTGTGTATGTGTGTGTGTGTGTGTGTGTATGTGTATGTGTGTGTGTGTGTGTGTGTGTGTATGTGTGTGTGTGTGTGTGTATGTGTATGTGTGTGTGTGTGTGTGTGTGTGTGTGTGTGTGTGTGTGTGTGTATGTGTGTGTGTGTGTGTGTGTGTGTGTGTGTGTGTGTAATGGCCAGGCACAGCCCAGTGTCAGTGTCAAAGTGTGTGTGTGTGTGTGTGTGTGTGTGTGTGTGTGTGTGTGTGTGTGTGTGTGTGTTATGGCCAGGCGCAGCCCAGTGTCAGTGTCAAAGTGTGTGTGTGTGTGTGTGTGTGTGTGTGTGTGTGTGTATGTGTATGTGTATGTGTGTGTGTGTGTGTGTGTGTGTGTGTGTGTGTATGTGTGTGTTTGTGTGTGTGTGTGTATGTGTGTGTGTGTGTGTGTGTGTGTGTGTGTGTGTGTGTGTGTGTGTGTGTGTGTGTGTGTATATACTGTACACACACACACACACACACTCATATACTCCCATCCTCACACACACACACAAACACACACACACACACATACACCCATCCTCAATTACACACACACACATACACACACACACACACACACACACACACACACAGTCTACGCACCTTGAGCCAGTAGTCAGGGTACCAGGATGTGCACACACACACACACACACACACACACACAGACTACGCACCTTGAGCCAGTAGTCAGGGTACCAGGATGTGCACACACACACACACAGTCTACGCACCTTGAGCCAGTAGTCAGGGTACCAGGATGTGCACACACACACACACACACACACACACACACAGTCTACGCACCTTGAGCCAGTAGTCAGGGTACCAGGATGTGCACACACACACACACAGTCTACGCACCTTGAGCCAGTAGTCAGGGTACCAGGATGTGCACACACACACACACACACACACACACACACACAGTCTACGCACCTTGAGCCAGTAGTCAGGGTACCAGGATGTGCACACACACACACACAGTCTACGCACCTTGAGCCAGTAGTCAGGGTACCAGGATGTGCACACACACACACACACACACACACACAGTCTACGCACCTTGAGCCAGTAGTCAGGGTACCAGGATGTGCACACACACACACACACACACACACACAGTCTACGCACCTTGAGCCAGTAGTCAGGGTACCAGGATGTACACACACACACACACACACACACACACACAGTCTACGCACCTTGAGCCAGTAGTCAGGGTACCAGGATGTACACACACACACACACACACACACACACAGTCTACGCACCTTGAGCCAGTAGTCAGGGTACCAGGATGTGCACACACACACACACAGTCTACGCACCTTGAGCCAGTAGTCAGGGTACCAGGATGTGCACACACACACACACACACACACACACACACACACACAGTCTACGCACCTTGAGCCAGTAGTCAGGGTACCAGGATGTACACACACACACACACACACACACACACACAGTCTACGCACCTTGAGCCAGTAGTCAGGGTACCAGGATGTGCACACACACACACACAGTCTACGCACCTTGAGCCAGTAGTCAGGGTACCAGGATGTACGTTGCGCCTCTCGGCAGGGGAACCAGGCGTACTGTGACACGCCGTCCGACAGGTCGCTCTCAAACACCTTGGACTGGCAGGTCTGCATGGACACAGGGAGAGGAGAAGGACACAACTGAACACAACAAAAACCAAACACAGGATCTTTCAATTAACTGTAGACATAATTATGGGGCAGCCGTGGCCTACTGGTTAGAGCTTCAGGCTTGTAATCGAAGGGTTGCCGGTTTGATCCCCGACCAGTAGGCACGGCTGAAGTGCCCTTGAGCAAGGCACCTAACCCCTCACTGCTCCCCGAGCGCCGCTGAAGCAAGGCAGCTGACTGCGCCGGGATTAGTGTGTGCTTCACCTCACTGTGCGTTCACTGAGTGTGTTTCACTAATTCACGGATGGGATAAATACAGAGACCAAAATGACTTGTATACGCCAGCTGTATACTTGGCCTAGAAACCTGATTTACAAATAGCCAGCTAGGATATGTTAGGTCACTTGGTAGGGAGAGCAAAGAGTGACAGGCGGGGCTTCAGTGATGTCACTACCTGTGGCTGATTGGTAAAGGCACACCTGCGCTGGGAGGCTGGGTGATTGGGTTTTGGGTAGACCTTCTGCAGAGGCCTGGGCACAAATGTCTTTGTTTGCCGTAGGAGCTAAATCCCTGTGTAGCCACAGGTAAGTGACCTCTCACAGGTAAGTGACCTCTCACAGGGCTCTGCCAAGCTGACACGCACACACACATCCACAC
>NW_027468609.1:1429918-1434918 GCF_046254945.1 Alosa pseudoharengus | reverse complement strand
TGGGCAAGCTAACAATGGCAATGTCACCCCACTTTGGGTGAGCAGCAAGGGGGTAGGCGAATGTTCGAAACGCGTAGCCCCTATGGGAGGCTCTGATGCTAAGCGTAGACCACTTAGAGTTAGCATTTCATTGAGTTAGCATTTCATTGAGTTAGCATTTCATTGTCTCCAGTTCATTTTGGCGTCACTTTGACATCAAATAATGTTACCTCTGAAGCGTTTCATGAGCCTTTTCTAGTTCCATCAAATAATGTTACATCTGAAGTGTTTTATGAGCCTTTTCTAGTTCCATAGAAATACAACATTGTGTGACTGGCTTCATAACCTTGTATCTCACTTTACAGCTCCGTATTAAACTCGTTTTTAAACCAGTGCTAAACAGTATATCATGGGCGTGGGACCTACAGGATCTCTGTATAAGAAACTGAAGCCAGTCAAAGGGAAGCATCGAGGAGCAAAAAAACAACAAAGTGATGTTTTGTTGCGTTGCCATGACATTGGAACAAATCACCTACCAAAGGCTTCCATTGTTTAATGTCAAATGTTTGTCACTCAACTGACACTGAGGATGCGCAGACCATCAGTAGACCTGAAATGGACCATCAGTAGACCTGAAACGGACCATCAGTAGACCAACCTGGAACGGGTTCAAATTGGCCTCACTTGCCTCTACTGAAGTCCTATGGGGTGACTATCTCTACTGAAGTCCTGTGGGGTGACTTTGTCTACTGAAGTCCTATGGGGTGACTGTTGAAGTCCTATGGGATGACTGTGTCTACTGAAGTCCTATGGGGTGACTGTGTCTACTGAAGTCCTGTGGGGTGACTGTGTCTACTGAAGTCCTATGGGGTGACTGTTGAAGTCCTATGGGGTGACTGTGTCTACTGAAGTCCTATGGGGTGACTGTTGAAGTCCTATGGGGTGACTGTGTCTACTGAAGTCCTGTGGGGTGACAGTGTCTACTGAAGTCCTGTGGGGTGACTGTTGAAGTCCTATGGGGTGACTGTGTCTACTGAAGTCCTGTGGGGTGACTGTTGAAGTCCTGTGGGGTGACTGTGTCCATTTCTTTTACTGTCTTTGGTGAAGGGCAATTCCATGCAAAGTTCATCCTTAACATGGAAAAAAAAAGTTGTGCATACGCAAATAGAACTGTTGTTAAAATCTTCCTTTAGGTCTATATTTTATTGTTTGTAACTGATCTGATTGAATTTGATGGAGAATTACACTGTTTTTACATCATAAATATGGTGTGCAACCATACAAAAACAAAAATGTTCACATGGTAATATTATACATATTTAAAAAGTGGATAAATGGACCCAAGGTTCAAACAAATTGTGTCATTTGACAAATTCCAGATTGACAAGGGAATGGTAGAGTAATGTCTATGCTCAGCTTGCATTTAAGAGCACAACTCCTTACATTTGTAAGGCTTTTGTTTTTAAGTCAGCAAGTTCCATGGCCATGTCACATCCATAACGTTTTATAGGAAAAGTTTATGCTACACATACAGTGTTGATGCGACAATGTCCATAGTGTCTGTGCAAAGCTGATTTATATCAATGTAAAGTGTGATGACCAAATTGTGCCCCTTTCTTACTTTTAAAACCTTTAATGGTGCGTTATGGATGTGACGTTATAGATGTTACATAATGTGAATTTACAAGACTGGAGACTTTGTTATACCTCAAAGCCGATAAAACGTCTGTTCTAGTGGCATGTCAGTTTCAACGCATTTCACCTTAGTGTTTAGGCCTATAATTGACATTTTAAAGATTATTAGGTTGATCAAAACCACAAGGAGGCCTTGCCTAACTATTAGCAAAACAAATATAATATTAAAATACCTCCAGTGATTAGCCTAGCCATAGCCCATTTTCAAGTGGCCTAATAACGAAAATCTGAGCGATTATCTTCCTGTAACTGTCATACTGTTGTTGTACAGTAACTGGATTATCGTGTTAGCTGGTGAAGATTGGCTGACTTTGCAGCTGGAGTTAACATAGCAACCTCCTTCTGTTGCAGATGTGTTCAGCCTGCCGCTCACGTCTGCTTAACACAGTTTAATTTTAAATGTGACGCGATATGCCAGCATTTGAAGTGTCAGGTCCTCTGTAGCTAATACCCACAGAGTAACATTAGTAACGGCAGCAATAAACTAGATGTACCGCATATCTTAGTGGATCTTAGTGGGCACTGAGGAAGCAATAATTTCATCGCTAGTTTTTCATGATTACTATTTCAATTGTTTCATATCAAAATTCACTACTTAATTATGTGTTTTATGTAGTTTGTCGAGGACTGGTTCAGACACGTCACATCCATAACGTGAAACCGTCACATCCATAACGCCAGTTTTTCCTACATAATGCATTACGAAAATGACGCATAGTTTCAAAAACACACTTTTTGTGTTCATTCAAGTCTCCTTCATGCTACATATATCATAGTTTCGGCAGTTTCCTTCAAAATTCACAGAGTTTGTAGAAAACCTGTAATCTCTCACAAAAGTGTGTCCATTTCATGTCACATCCATAACGCTGATAAAATGCCTTGTATTCTTAGGATGAAATTGATTATATGAAATTTGAGGATTTCTCAGTATTCAGAGGACAGAGGTTACATTAAAAGTTATGCAAATTAATTCACTGATACTAATTTTGCCCCCACTCTAAGGCATTTTGTTTACCAATATGAGTCCAATTGTCACATCCATAACGCTGGAACTGCCCTGAACACAGAATGTGTATGTTGTGTAAAAAATCATCATAAAGTAATCAGATTATGTTACATGTTTGGGTAATCCTATTAATTACGTTACTGATTACAAAAATTGCCATGTAATGGATGTACATTTCAAAGTAATCTGACCCAAACCCGGCTAACACACTGATCTGCTAACAAAGCAATCTCCCTTTTCCACACTTATGCTAGCACACCAATATGCTAATATAGTGATCTCACTGCTCTACACTTAAGATAGCACACTGATATGATAATATAGTGATCCCACTGCTCTACACTTATGCTAGCACACCGATATGCTAATATAGTGATCCCACTGCTCTACACTTATGCTAACACACCGATATGCTAATATAGTGATCCCACTGCTCTACACTTATGCTAACACACTGATATGCTAACAGAAAAACAATACAACAGCACATCTGCTTCTGGCCCAGGCCGAGGCCTGTTCCCGAGGAGTGTGAACATGAACAGGCCCCCCATGGCGAGGAGTGTGAACATGAAGAGCGCCCCCCCCCCCCCCCCCCCCCGGCGAGGAGTGTGAACATGAACAGCGCTTTGATCCATTTCCCTTGAGGTCACTGTGCCGCCTGCTAATGGGATCCTATGAAAAAATCCAGATGATCTGGCCTTCTTCCAGATTCTGCCGGACTCTGGATCGGATCCCAGCCAGAGGTGGACCAGGCTTGGACCAGCGTCTGCTGCTAGGGGATTATCCAAGCATTAAATAAGTGTGCTTTTGAAACTGGGATCTAGCCGTTTAGCTCATTAACTTCCATTAGCAGTGCTAATTTACTGAATATTAGTCTTAGCAGCACCTTTTTGACAGATGGCAGTGCATGCCCGAGATACTGTACAACAGGATTAGCATTTCTCTAACAGAGTTAGCATTTATACAAAAAAGAGTGATAAGCAAAACATATTTTTATATATTATTATTCATATATTTAAAAAATCCTCTATATGGAAATAGCTAAGCCTGTTTCATTCAGAAGTAAAATAGTGTCCCTAAATAGCTAAGCCTGTTTCGTTCAGAAGTAAAATAGTGTCCCTATTTTAAGAAAATGCTCTCCATAGTTGCTGTGTTCTCAAAAATTACAGTGAGGCTTAGGCACATTCTCAAAGGAGGGAGAGTGCTCTCTCGCTCTTTATCTCTGCTGTGGGCACAGGTGTGCAGGGATGGATTACTACCCAGGCCCAGGGGCACAGGTGTGGGTGAAGACAAAACAAAGAAACAGAAAAAGATCTAAAGAGTATAAGATAGTATTAGCAGTAGTCGAAGAAGAAGAAGAAGAACTCAATTCAATTCAGGTAGAGGAGGGGTGTGGAAAAGCATGATGCAGAAAGAAAGAAGGGAAGAGAATGAAATGAAGGAGGAGAGGTTGGAAGCAGGTGCTACTGACCTCCTGGTAGGTGGAATGTCAGCTTTGGCGAAGAAAATGCACTTTTAGTTCAAGAGGCCAGACCACGAGCAACTCAGCTGCCGCATACGCTGCTGGACGATGGACGGTGGTGGCCGATGTGTTTATGTTCCTAAGCACAAGGCTCACACACTGCGTTAGATCAGCCCCGGCCTCGTAGTGTGTGTCTACAGTATGTGTGTGATAGAGTGTGTGTGTGCGTTACATTAGGTACTGTTAGCTATCCAGTGACGAAGACGAGCACACATTTCTAGTGAAATGACTATAAACATGAAGTGCCTCTTTCCTCTTTTTATTATGACAATAAAGTGTTAGCTTTAGCATGCAGTAACATGCCACACTGTACAAGTTACAACCTCTAAAACTGACAAGCAAATCTCTCTCTATCCATCTTCCCCTTTCTCAACCTCTCTCTCTCTCTATCCATCTTCCCCTTTCTCAACCTCTCTCTCTCTCTCTTTGATTATCTGCGTGACCTAGAGCAGGTAGGGGATGGCGTGCAGACAGCTATAGTATCCAAGGAGTGCCCTCTCCCTCTCCCCTGCCCTCCCTCTCCCCTGCCCTCCCTCTCCCTCTCCCTCTCCTCTCCCTCTCTCTCTCTCCCTCTCCCTCTCCTCTCCCTCTCCCTCTCCCTCTCCCTCTCTCTCTCCCTCTCCCTCCCTCTCTCTCCCTCTCTCTCTGTCTCTCCCTCTCCCTCTCCCTCCCTCTCTCTCCCTCTCCTCTCCCTCTCTCTCCTCTCCCTCCCTCTCCCTCTCCCTCTCCCTCTCCCTCTCTCTCTCCCTCTCTCTCTCCCTCTCCCTCTCCCTACCTCTCCCTCTCTCTCTCCCTCTC
>NW_027468609.1:1406808-1414308 GCF_046254945.1 Alosa pseudoharengus | reverse complement strand
GGGTGACTGTTGAAGTCCTATGGGGTGACTGTGTCTACTGAAGTCCTGTGGGGTGACAGTGTCTACTGAAGTCCTGTGGGGTGACTGTTGAAGTCCTATGGGGTGACTGTGTCTACTGAAGTCCTGTGGGGTGACTGTGTCCATTTCTTTTACTGTCTTTGGTGAAGGGCAATTCCATGCAAAGTTCATCCTTAACATGGAAAAAAAAAGTTGTGCATACGCAAATAGAACTGTTGTTAAAATCTTCCTTTAGGTCTATATTTTATTGTTTGTAACTGATCTGATTGAATTTGATGGAGAATTACACTGTTTTTACATCATAAATATGGTGTGCAACCATACAAAAACAAAAATGTTCACATGGTAATATTATACATATTTAAAAAGTGGATAAATGGACCCAAGGTTCAAACAAATTGTGTCATTTGACAAATTCCAGATTGACAAGGGAATGGTAGAGTAATGCTCAGAGTAATGCTCTATGCTCAGCTTGCATTTAAGAGCACAACTCCTTACATTTGTAAGGCTTTTGTTTTTAAGTCAGCAAGTTCCATGGCCATGTCACATCCATAACGTTTTATAGGAAAAGTTTATGCTACACATACAGTGTTGATGCGACAATGTCCATAGTGTCTGTGCAAAGCTGATTTATATCAATGTAAAGTGTGATGACCAAATTGTGCCCCTTTCTTACTTTTAAAACCTTTAATGGTGCGTTATGGATGTGACGTTATAGATGTTACATAATGTGAATTTTCAAGACTGGAGACTTTGTTATACCTCAAAGCCGATAAAACGTCTGTTCTAGTGGCATGTCAGTTTCAACGCATTTCACCTTAGTGTTTAGGCCTATAATTGACATTTTAAAGATTATTAGGTTGATCAAAACCACAAGGAGGCCTTGCCTAACTATTAGCAAAACAAACATAATATTAAAATACCTCCAGTGATTAGCCTAGCCATAGCCCATTTTCAAGTGGCCTAATAACGAAAATCTGAGCGATTATCTTCCTGTAACTGTCATACTGTTGTTGTACAGTAACTGGATTATCGTGTTAGCTGGTGAAGATTGGCTGACTTTGCAGCTGGAGTTAACATAGAACCTCCTTCTGTTGCAGATGTGTTCAGCCTGCCGCTCACGTCTGCTTAACACAGTTTAATTTTAAATGTGACGCGATATGCCAGCATTTGAAGTGTCAGGTCCTCTGTAGCTAATACCCACAGAGTAACATTAGTAACGGCAGCAATAAACTAGATGTACCGCATATCTTAGTGGATCTTAGTGGGCACTGAGGAAGCAATAATTTCATCGCTAGTTTTTCATGATTACTATTTCAATTGTTTCATATCAAAATTCACTACTTAATTATGTGTTTTATGTAGTTTGTCGAGGACTGGTTCAGACACGTCACATCCATAACGTGAAACCGTCACATCCATAACGCCAGTTTTTCCTACATAATGCATTATGAAAATGACGCATAGTTTCAAAAACACACTTTTTGTGTTCATTCAAGTCTCCTTCATGCTACATATATCATAGTTTCGGCAGTTTCCTTCAAAATTCACAGAGTTTGTAGAAAACCTGTAATCTCTCACAAAAGTGTGTCCATTTCATGTCACATCCATAACGCTGATAAAATGCCTTGTATTCTTAGGATGAAATTGATTACATGAAATTTGAGGATTTCTCAGTATTCAGAGGACAGAGGTTACATTAAAAGTTATGCAAATTAATTCACTGATACTAATTTTGCCCCCACTCTAAGGCATTTTGTTTACCAATATGAGTCCAATTGTCACATCCATAACGCTGGAACTGCCCTGAACACAGAATGTGTATGTTGTGTAAAAAATCATCATAAAGTAATCAGATTATGTTACATGTTTGGGTAATCCTATTAATTACGTTACTGATTACAAAAATTGCCATGTAATGGATGTACATTTCAAAGTAATCTGACCCAACCCCGGCTAACACACTGATCTGCTAACAAAGCAATCTCCCTTTTCCACACTTATGCTAGCACACCAATATGCTAATATAGTGATCTCACTGCTCTACACTTAAGATAGCACACTGATATGATAATATAGTGATCCCACTGCTCTACACTTATGCTAGCACACCGTATGCTAATATAGTGATCCACTGCTCTACACTTATGCTAACACACCGATATGCTAATATAGTGATCCCACTGCTCTACACTTATGCTAACACACTGATATGCTAACAGAAAAACAATACAACAGCACATCTGCTTCTGGCCCAGGCCGAGGCTGTTCCCGAGGAGTGTGAACATGAACAGGCCCCCCATGGCGAGGAGTGTGAACATGAAGAGCGCCCCCCCCCCCCCCCCCCCCCCCCTGGCGAGGAGTGTGAACATGAACAGCGCTTTGATCCATTTCCCTTGAGGTCACTGTGCCGCCTGCTAATGGGATCCTATGAAAAAATCCAGATGATCTGGCCTTCTTCCAGATTCTGCCGGACTCTGGATCGGATCCCAGCCAGAGGTGGACCAGGCTTGGACCAGCGTCTGCTGCTAGGGGATTATCCAAGCATTAAATAAGTGTGCTTTTGAAACTGGGATCTAGCCGTTTAGCTCATTAACTTCCATTAGCAGTGCTAATTTACTGAATATTAGTCTTAGCAGCACCTTTTGACAGATGGCAGTGCATGCCCGAGATACTGTACAACAGGAATAGCATTTCTCTAACAGAGTTAGCATTTATACAAAAAAGAGTGATAAGCAAAACATATTTTTATATATTATTATTCATATATTTAAAAAATCCTCTATATGGAAATAGCTAAGCCTGTTTCATTCAGAAGTAAAATAGTGTCCCTAAATAGCTAAGCCTGTTTCGTTCAGAAGTAAAATAGTGTCCCTATTTTAAGAAAATGCTCTCCATAGTTGCTGTGTTCTCAAAAATTACAGTGAGGCTTAGGCACATTCTCAAAGGAGGGAGAGTGCTCTCTCGCTCTTTATCTCTGCTGTGGGCACAGGTGTGCAGGGATGGATTACTACCCAGGCCCAGGGGCACAGGTGTGGGTGAAGACAAAACAAAGAAACAGAAAAAGATCTAAAGAGTATAAGATAGTATTAGCAGTAGTCGAAGAAGAAGAAGAAGAACTCAATTCAATTCAGGTAGAGGAGGGGTGTGGAAAAGCATGATGCAGAAAGAAAGAAGGGAAGAGAATGAAATGAAGGAGGAGAGGTGGAAGCAGGTGCTACTGACCTCCTGGTAGGTGGAATGTCAGCTTTGGCGAAGAAAATGCACTTTTAGTTCAAGAGGCCAGACCACGAGCAACTCAGCTGCCGCATACGCTGCTGGACGATGGACGGTGGTGGCCGATGTGTTTATGTTCCTAAGCACAAGGCTCACACACTGCGTTAGATCAGCCCCGGCCTCGTAGTGTGTGTCTACAGTATGTGTGTGATAGAGTGTGTGTGTGCGTTACATTAGGTACTGTTAGCTATCCAGTGACGAAGACGAGCACACATTTCTAGTGAAATGACTATAAACATGAAGTGCCTCTTTCCTCTTTTTATTATGACAATAAAGTGTTAGCTTTAGCATGCAGTAACATGCCACACTGTACAAGTTACAACCTCTAAAACTGACAAGCAAATCTCTCTCTATCCATCTTCCCCTTTCTCAACCTCTCTCTCTCTCTATCCATCTTCCCCTTTCTCAACCTCTCTCTCTCTCTCTTTGATTATCTGCATTGACCTAGAGCAGGTAGGGATGGCGTGCAGACAGCTATAGTATCCAAGGAGTGCCCTCTCCCTCTCCCCTGCCCTCCCTCTCCCCTGCCCTCCCTCTCCCTCTCCTCTCCCTCTTCCTCTCCCTCTCTCTCTCTCTCTCTCTCTCTCTCCCTCTCTTCCTCTCCCTCTCCCTCTCCCTCTCCCTCCTCCCTCTCTCTCCCTCTCTTCTGTCTCTCCCTCTCCCTCTCCCTCCCTCTCTCTCCCTCTCCTCTCCCTCTCTCTCCTCTCCCTCCCTCTCCCTCTCCCTCTCCCTCTCTCTCTCCCTCTCTCTCTCCCTCTCCCTCTCCCTCCCTCTCCCTCCCTCTCTCTCCCTCTCTCTCTCCCTCCCTCTCCCTCTCTCTCTCCCTCTCCCTCTCTCTCTCCCTCTCCCTCCCTCTCTCTCCCTCTCATCTCCCTCTCTCTCCCTCTCCTCTCTCTCTCTCTCTCTCCCTCTCTCCTGTCTTCTCTTCTGCCTGCTTCTCTGAGCTGCTGCTTCTTCTTTGATGCATGGGGTCAGATCCCTATCACCTGGTCCCGTCTCCCTGTGTGTGTGTGTGTGGGGGGGGGGGGGGGGGGGCAACCTCGCAGCCTGCTTTGAAGCCGTGGGACCACACCCTGAGGGCCGCGACACAACAAGCTGTGGTCAAAACAACACCAAAACACTCCGCCCCCGTCCAAGCCCGACACAAACACAACACACACGGGGAAAACAACACAAACAACACAACAAATGCAGATATTCCATGACACACAACGGTGCAACAACACATCAAACACTGTCATTGCAAACAACAACATGAAATCAAACAGTCATTCCAAATACGCCATGGTGAAAACAACATAACAAACACTGCCATTCCAAACACGCTGTCGTGGCAACCACACAACAAACGTTGTCATTCCAAACCAGGGCCGTGTGGAATGGGCACAAGTGGTGACACCAGTGACCTTGCTGACCTAGGCCCATAATGGTCGTTTCATATTTTAGACCTCTGGACACTTATTGGTTCCTGTTCTATCATAGAGTTGAACTCTGAGAGTGAGAGAGAGTCAGAGAGAGAGAGAGGGAGACAGAGAGAGAGAGCGCAAGAGAGAGAGAGAACAGAATGAGAGAGAGAACAGAATGAGGGCTCTTCAGAAGTCTCCCCAGTGGAGTGCACCCCATGCGCCTCCTCACACACACACACATGCGCCTCCTCACACACTCACACATGCGCCTCCTCACACATGCGCCTCCTCACACATGCGCCTCCTCACACACTCACACATGCGCCTCCTCACACATGCGCCTCCTCACACATGCGCCTCCTCACACACTCACACATGCGCCTCCTCACACATGCGCCTCCTCACACATGCGCCTCCTCACACACTCACACATGCGCCTCCTCACACACTCACACATGCGCCTCCTCACACACTCACACATGCGCCTCCTCACACACTCACACATGCGCCTCCTCACACATGCGCCTCATGCGCCTCCTCACACATGCGCCTCCTCACACACTCACACATGCGCCTCCTCACACATGCGCCTCCTCACACATGCGCCTCCTCACACACTCACACATGCGCCTCCTCACACATGCGCCTCCTCACACACTCACACATGCGCCTCCTCACACATGCGCCTCCTCACACATGCATCTCCTCACAAATGCGCCTCCTCACACACTCACACATGCGCCTCCTCACACATGCGCCTCCTCACACACTCACACATGCGCCCCCTCACACACGCACCTCCTCACACATGCGACTCCTCACACACTCACACATGCGCCTCCTCACACATGCACCTCCTCACACATGCGCCTCCTCACACACTCACACATGTGCCTCCTCACACATGCGCCTCCTCACACATGCACCTCCTCACACACTCACACATGCGCCTCCTCACACACTCACACATGCGCCTCCTCACACACTCACACATGCGCCTCCTCACACACGCACCTCCTCACACATGCGCCTCCTCACACACTCACACATGCGCCTCCTCATACATGCGCCTCCTCACACACTCACACATGTGCCTCCTCACACATGCGCCTCCTCACACACTCACACATGCGCCTCCTCACACATGCGCCTCCTCACACATGCGCCTCCTCACACACTCACACATGCGCCTCCTCACACACTCACACATGCGCCTCCTCACACACTCACACATGCGCCTCCTCACAAATGCGCCTCCTCACAGTGGTCCTTTCAAACGCAAACAGCATTAATCTTTACTGCTGCTTTGCCTTCAGCAGCTGTTTCCATTTTGGGGGAATAACAGTAAAAATGTCTCTTTTTAAAGGAGTTCTGGTCCTTCTCCCGCCACGTGACCCCTTATCTGATGAAGACGCTAGGCTAGCGCTAGCGCATCAGCAATGCAGTGAGCGAGAGGAGTTCAGTGCCAAAGGGGACGAGGTGTGCCACAGGCCCCCAGCTCTCACACACTCAGGTGTGTGTGTGTGTGTGTGTGTGTGTGTGTACATGTGTGTTTTGTATCCCTATCTTTCTCTCCATGTGTATCCATCTCCAGATCTGTGTGTCAGTATGTCTCTCCCTCTGCTGGTATTCCTCTTCAGAATTGTATGTGTGTGTGTGTGTGTGTGTGTGTGTGTGTGTGTGAGTGTGTGTTTGTGTGTGTGTGTGTGTGTGTGTGTGTCCTCAGCCCCCCAGACTGAAGGACAGAAGACAGGCTGGAACAGTCTCAGCAACTGTGGATGGCTCTTATTAGTGTGTATGTGAGTGTTCAAGTGTGTGTGTGTGTGTGTGTGTGTGTGTGTGTGTGTATTCCCAGGGTTTATGCTTCATTAAAATCCAGATGATAATCTGTGTGCTTGACCTCGAGGTCCAGAGGACAGTGCGTTCTTCACAGTAGAAATCCTTTATGTGTGTGTGTGTGTGTGTGTGTGTGTGTGTGTGTGTGTGTGTGAGGCGTATGTATGGAGCACACGTTCACATGGGGGCCTGACAGGAGCTCTCACTGGTTCACACACCAGAACAAACTGTTACCACCTCTGGGAAGCACACACACTCACGTCTCCTCTAACTCCTTAAAGGTGTAGTCAGCAAACTCACGTCTCCTCTAACTCCTTAAAGGTGTAGTCAGCAAACTCACGTCTCCTCTAACTCCTTAAAGATGTAGTCAGCAAACTCACGTCTCCTCGAACTCCTTAAAGGTGTAGTCAGTAAACTCACGTCTCTTCTAAATCCTTAAAGGTGTAGTCAGCAAACTCACGTCTCCTCTAACTCCTTAAAGGTGTAGTCAGCAAACTCACGTCTCCTCTAACTCCTTAAAGGTGTAGTGAGCAAACTCACGTCTCTTCTAACTCCTTAAAGGTGTAGTCAGCAAACTCACGTCTCCTCTAACTCCTTAAAGGTGTAGTGAGCAAACTCACGTCTCTTCTAACTCCCCTCTAGGGTGAATCAGTTAAAGGTGTAGTGAGCAAACTCATGTCTCTTCTACCTTCTCCCCCGACCCAACCCGGCCCGTGGCTTTTAAAGCCTTTGCCTTGCAGGGTCACATATTTCATCAGCACCTTGCATTTTGAGCATTGCACATAACCTGCAGAATTTCCATCAGAATCCAGCACCACTCCAAACACTCTCCAGACCTCTGATTTCCCCACTCCTGTAGTAGCCACGGTGAATTCACCTGCGGCAAGTTTACTTTTCACCAACTCCATCCTCTTCTTCAGACTAAAGGCGCACACAGCGGCGTCAGGTCTGCCCCCGCCCCTCT
>NW_027468609.1:1376808-1391808 GCF_046254945.1 Alosa pseudoharengus | reverse complement strand
GGAGAGCAAGGGCTTGGGGCCAGTGGTGAGGAGTGGTGGTGGGACACACACTCACTCACACACACAGACACTTACACACACACTCACTCACACACACACTCACTTACACACACAGACACTTACACACACACTCACACACACATACACTCACTCACACACACAGACACTTACACACACACTCACTCACACACACACTCACTTACACACACAGACACTTACACACACACTCACACACACACACTCACTCACACACACACACACACACTCACTCTCACACACACACACACACACACACACAGACCACAGGTTCTCTATCTCAACAGCAAACAGACTCAA
The DNA here is from genome assembly GCF_046254945.1 of Alosa pseudoharengus. Taxonomy (NCBI): domain Eukaryota; kingdom Metazoa; phylum Chordata; class Actinopteri; order Clupeiformes; family Clupeidae; genus Alosa; species Alosa pseudoharengus. The sequence goes on along the minus strand of NW_027468609.1, from coordinate 1,391,472 downwards.
AGTGCTTCACCTTTTTCAGTAGACAAGTGTGTGCAGATAAGACTTCATAACACTGGCTTACTATGCTGAGCTGTCTGTCCACACACACACACACACACACACACACACAGATGGCCACCTTTCATCACACACACACACACACACACAATCATACACACACACACACACTGTAGAGCTTCCAGTCAGGAGACCTTATCTCAACCGCTAACCCAGCGCCTGACACCGCAGCTCAGGCAAATTTCAAACACACTTTTGATAAGCCCCCGCATGAAAGACGGGCGACATGGGTTTGAGTGTGTGTGTGTGTGTGAGTGAAAGCAGTGGGAATCACACATTAAAAATGATTTGCAAACAAAAAAAGCATTGTTAAGGTGCCAATTACAAAAAGATTTTATCATGCAACTGGAAATTCTATGATCCACAAACATCAAACTTCAAAGATCTGTAAAATGTTTAAAATACAGACTCATTGTCATGGATAACAGCATAGCATTCTTATTTTAGGCATAACCACCTCTAGCAGCTTTCATCACCCGTGGATAACAACTCATAACTGCTAACTAGCCAACCGCTAACTAGCCAACCGTTAACTAGCCACAGGATATTACAACATTATGACTCATCATGGCCAGAGGCGGGCAGAGTACACAGCTTCATTACTTGAGTAAAAGTACATATACCCTTTGCTAAATTTTACTCAAGTACAAGTAAAAGTACAACAGTCAGATGTCTACTTAAGTAAAAGTACTGAAGTACTTGTTTTTAAAAGTACTTGAGTATCAACAGTACAAGAGTACATTTTCTAAATATTGCATTACTGCTACAGTGCTTACATTTATGTACAGAAACGTCCTACATGGAGTTATGAAAAATGTTAATGTTAATACCATGGAGAATGTAAAAGGAATTGAAAGTAAAATCAAGTAATTTTCATATTTTTACCATGTTGCCAGGGAAGGGCAGTATTTCTAACACATGTATATAAAATACGTATTTCAAATACAAAATACTATTTTGTAATTGAAACACTTGAAGCGAAAACTATCATTAACTTGTTCAGAAAATTTAAATAGTCTGGCGAGGTGGGGCCACGGGTTGGCACATTCCCGGGATGGACCTGCTGCATCTTCATCCATTGTTTCGTCTATGGTTTCATCTCTTATCTAAATCTGACCATGGAGTTGACTTTGGCGGAAAGCAGAAGGTGATTGCTGATAGGCTGTCCCAATCAGTGGCGCCTGCACAATCCAATCACGTTTGAGAGGGAAACAACAAATTGAGGGTTTCCGAGATTTTTCTTTTTTCCTTTTTTTTTTAGAAGAAGTAACCGGTACTCACGGTTATGGATAGAAATGTAGTGGAGTAAAGAGTACAATATTTGCCTCTCAAATGTACTTGAGTAAAGTCATGAGTACTCCCCAACAATGATACTCGAGTAAAGTACAGATCCCTCAAAATTGTACTCAAGTACTGTTCTCAAGTAAATGTACTCTGTTACTGTCCGGCTCTGATTATGGCATAACTGCTAACTAGCCATAACTGCTAACTAGCCACAGGATATCACAACATTATGACTCATTATGGCATAACTGCTAACTAGCCATAGGATATCACAACATTATGACTCATTATGGCATAACTGCTAACTAGCCATAACTGCTAACTAGCCACAGGATATCACAACATTATGACTCATTATGGCATAACCGCTAACTAGCCATAACCTTTAACTAGCCATAACCGCTAACTAGCCATAACCAGCCGTGGCCCACTGGTTAGTACTCTGGACTTGTAAACGGAGGGTTGCTGGTTCGAGCCCTGACCAGTGGGCCATGGCTGAAGTGCCCTTGAGCAAGGCACCTAACCCCTCACTGCTCCCCGAGCGCCGCTGTTGTAGCAGGCAGCTCACTGTGCCGGGATTAGTGTGTGCTTCACCTCACTGTGTGTTCACTGTGTGCTGTGTGTGTTTCACTAATTCACGGATTGGGTTAAATGCTAATCGAAGAATATGCATAGCATTGCAGAGATCTCCTCCAGAATTAGCGTGCTAACCAACTAGCCCCGGGTCGTCCAGTCTTGCAATACCAGTTTATGTCTGAGGTGGCGACAGGGAGTAACATACCGGCCAAACCGTCTTCAGTGCAGAGCAGTCGAGAAAGAGACAACGCACGCTCTGCTCCCACCCCCTCCTGCTCCTCCCCTCCCCCACGGAGTTCAAGTTCTACAGTGAAGTGTACTACGAGAATGGCCGAAAGTTCTAGGAAGAGACCTCCATCGCCTCCAGCTAAAAAAAACTCGATCTGAGGCGAAAAGAATATCAGATGGGAAGCAAGCAAATACACATTAATCTAGGGAGTGCTTTCCACCGATGGAGACAGCTTGGATAGCAAGGAGATGCAGTTCGATTCTGAACTTGCAACATTTCTTCTTGACTGGTAAGTAAACATCTGTTAAACATAATTCATAATTTTGATTAGGCAAAGGAGATATTGTAGAATTAGCTCTCGAGCCACTAGGTAATGTTTGTCAGCTGTAGATCGCGGTAAATTGACTTCGTTCGACCGCCATTGCTAACGTTACCCAACTAGCGATAGCGTCCTTGCTGCATAAGCAGTTAATAAGCATTAATTTGTACTTGACAAGTTTTGTGTCCTACACAATACATAGAGTGTAATATTCCAATATGCAATAAATACATTTTGATATTGGTGAATGTTCACTGGCTTGTGGTCTCGCTAACGAATGATGTTGGCAGCATAAGATACTAAAATTACTAATGCTAGCTCTACACGATTAGGATAACTTTCAGATACGTTAGAATACTATCCTCTATCTCCGGTAACGTTATAAGTTGCTTAGATTGTGTCGGGCCTGTTGCAAAATAGCATCACCATTTTCCTTTGAAGCTCTTCAAACATGTCTTTATCACAATATACCCATGTGTGTGTTTGTATCTGTTTTCACAGGATCAGAATTCCAGTCCAGTCCTCCCCTATGAAGGTGTAACGATTACATTGCTGTTGCCCAACAGGCATAGATATATACACTAGATGTCGCCTTCTGCTTCTCAGCATGCGTCAACACCGCCGCCATCTTGGAACAGGGATCTGAAGCGCTAAACTAGTTCTCCTGTATTGTCAGCGTTACCTATTTAGCGACGTTTGGCAATCCCCAGCGATAGAAAACCTTTTTAGCGATTAGCGACAAATTTGGGAACTTCTCAAAATGATGGCAGATCGGCTTCTTTGTTGTTGAAACGTAAGAAAATCACCTTTCTCATGGCTTTGTCATTTATGAATTCAGCTACATCTCGTTTGCCCATAGCACTGACCCATGATTATAAAAGTAACGACTGGCGTAGCCTATGTAGTAGCAGAGGTAAATGTTCTACAGATCTACAGCAACTTCTGGTGAGATTACAACTTACATGAGTAAACGAGACGAGGGGTATGTGGCCTCAACCAGAGCCTGTCTACGAAGAGCCTGTTTACTTTCATTGTATCAAACCTGGTTGCAGTTTACTCATTGTTCCTCTAGGGGCCGCCGCTAGCTAGTGCAGAATGAATGGGAGTCTATGGGGCTAGACGGGTAAAATGTATCTTTATTATCGTCTTAAGCTTAGTTTTCTCTAGACTCAACCATAAATTTGTGATTTGGGAAAAGCCTGTAAAAGTCCTGGCAGGAAGCATGCATAAGGATGTAGATCCAGGAATGCACTAATATTTTGTTCGTAGTCCAGTTTGCAACAATTATTAGTTATTACTAAGTTGTAAACACTTCGAAAAAAAATATTTAAAACTGGATATACCAAAAAACGTTGATGTAATCGCTTCCTGCAAGGACTTTTACAGGCTTTTCCCAAATCACGGAAGAAACGTTGAGGCAGCGGTATAGTAGCAGATAATCAGGCAAGTCTTATTTAAATAAACTCCTGGTGCACTTACAAACTTTCTAATGCCTCGCTATTGGACTAAATGTCGTAGTTGTACTACTGCAGAAGTTTCGTACCATTCAGGGCATTATTAGTGGGGTAATTTACGAGATAAAAGTTGGTTCCATCATGACTGCAGAACGTCATTCGTTTCTGACGGCGCTACTCGACCAGGGCTCGACCAAGGGAAAAAAGGTTCTGGGAGGGTGTTTGGCTCGGGGTCATGGTGCAAAGAACCCTAGGGTAAAATTACTCCGAACCATCGCTTTAATGACAAGTTGCAAGTTGTTGATAGACAGCTAGTGAATGTATATAGTTTAAAAGTTTAAAAGTTGAAGATAGACAGCTAGTTTAATAGATAGATAGTTTAATGATAGTTTAAAAGTAGACCGTTTAAAAGTTGAATGTAAAAAGTTCAGTAGTTTAATGGGTTACATTGTTTAACAGTGGATTATTGTAGTGAGGACTTTTATTTTGAAACAGTTTTGGGCAGAGAAAACAGTTGAATAGGATGTGTAGTCTTAATTGACCCAGATTGTATGACAGGTGTTCAGGCTGCAGGTGGCCTGAACACCTGTCATAGGATTCTAATTGCTTAATGGCCGTATTATGATGTCACAATCGGCAATGTTAAGTCTATGGGAATTTTTAAAACATTTTTCTTTAATAGTTTAAAAAGTATAAAAGTTTCAAAGTTGAAAAGACATAGCAGCTTGGTCCGTTTGAATACCTACGTTACAAAGTTTGAATGAAGTTTCTAAGTTAAACTGTTCAAGAGAAATAGCGTACGGAAAAAGTGGTAAGCGGAATAATAATAATAATAAGTTGTTGAAGTTGCCTAGGAAGAACAGTACAGTGCATTTTCATGCACTGTAATTATCTAAGCGTGACCACTGCTAGCTGCTAAAGGGCTCATTGCCAATTGATACATAATTGCATACGTAATCTAGGCATAACCACAAACTGCAAGCTAAGCAGCTGGTCACAGGACATTTCACATGCTTGAAGCTGACATTTGAATCCAGTTCCCAATCATCAGCTCACTAGCACTTGCCAGGCTAGCCTGAAATCATAACAAAAGTGTTGCTGATTCATATGAAAAGGGAATAGTGTAGACATGGTCAGAATCCCTGACTCTATCTGACATTTGGAAATAAATTGGGGGTTAAGTTAGGGTGACCAGACGTCCTCTTTTGCCCGGACATGTCCTCTTTTTGAAACCTAAAAATGTGTCCGGGCGGAATTTCAAAGTCGTCCAGGATTTTGTTATTCTAGCCTCAAACATGTTTACAGCGAATTTGCATTGCTCTCTCTTTCATTCATGGATATATCTATGTCTTTCGTTCACATACTAGTCACGGCCTCCCCCTACAGTTCGCTTTGCATTGAGTGGAAAGTGTGTAGAGCCTGACCTTAGCTACCGTCATTGGTCGATAGTAATCTCAAACATTTAATTGGTCAGTCAGTCACCTCAATAGCGCAAACTTCCTTGTTTAGTGTAAGTTCACGGACGAATTAAAACGTAAATTTCCATGTTTTTGTCTCGGTCGATATCAACATGAAGCTGAGTGCCGGACCTGCAAAGCAGGCACTTACGCGTCGGTCGCAAATAAAGGTGCCAACGACCTACAGGTAGGCTACACAATGTTCAGCAAAGCATCGAACGGCAGGGAGGGGTGAGAGCTCATCAGCTAAAGTGACAGAGTTTTTCGACCTTAACATTACGTCTCCAAAATCATTTTGATGGCACATAACCTCATAACCATAGACTGTAACATGACGAACGGCACTTCTGCCATTGTCTGAGCTATTTATTTAGCTGAACCTTTAAACTGCCTTTAAGGGATAGCCTGCACACTGACAACAGCAGATGTCAATTCAGGTGAATTAAATATGTTGGCATAACATGAGGGATAGATGTAGGCCTATTTCTTTACAAAATAAATATCTAATAATAATGGATTGAAAAGAGGTAGGCCTAATAATAGACCAGACATGATTGAATAGATGGTTTGATAGATAGATTTAAAAATGGACAACATATCCACAACAGTCCCCATCAACACAATTGTTTTCATAGGTCAGGACTATTAAGCTCTAAAACAGATTGTTCAAAATTATAGAGCTACTGTAAAAGATTCATGTATTTTCAGAAACACCTTGGATCAAATTTAGAGATAGGCTATGCAACATTAAAGATGGGTCGCCATCCAAATGTATCTTGCGAGTATAGAGCTCAACAGCCCTGCTGTTATTGTAATTATTGTTTTTGCACATTTAAAACTTTCATGTTTTCAAAATAGTCTTTTGAGGCCAGCCACCCCCCCCCCCCCCAATGAAGTGTCCTCTTTTTCACAAACCCAAATCTGGTCACCCTAGTTAAGTTAGCAGCTGGTCACAGGGCATTTGATGTGATTGAAGCCAGTTGCTAATAACCGGCTCGCTAACGCTAGACAGGCTAGCTTGAAACTGGCGCTGCACTCTCCAGAGGGAGCGTGGAGTCAGCGCCAATGAGTCAAAGACTCAAAGCTAAGTGGAGCACTTACGGCACCTGAAGAGCTCATTATGAGAAACAACCCTGAATGACAGATCAGAAGATCAGAGGTAGGGCTGCACAATTAATCGAATTTTAATCACGATCACGATTTTGGCTTCCCACGATCAAATTTGCGTGATCGAGCGATATTAAAAATGCGTGCTCTACTCATAGAACCAACCTGGCAACCCATAGAACGCTAAGCTAGAATACAAATCAAGCGCTCCTTAAACCTGTCTGACCATGTGCCTGTATGCAGCCTACCAATGACAGCTGTTCCCTGCACTGCTCAGCCTGATGCACTGCTTGGTTTGGATGCACTGTGGACTAGTAGCATTATGTTAACTATTAGTAGGCTAGTTAGACTATACAATAAACAACGATCAAAAATTAAATGTGTGGCACAGCAGAAGGCCAAGAGCTTGTCCCTCGAAGCAGATCATCCATTGTTCGAAAATATTTCGGATTTCATTTCAGGCAAGTTAAGTTAACCAAAAATTTAAGCAAAGCAGGGCTCCCAACTCATACTGTGAAACACATCACATGACGTAAACCACACATGCCTTTTTTATGACGTTAACTTTTAGTCCTTGTTTGCTTCCTCTGATAGCCTATACTGTAATAAGAGTTGAGCTAACGACGGGATCCGTGAATTTTATTAATGTATTTTATAAGCTACATGTGCAACCTACAATGCATATGCGTTTCGAAACACAGCCTACTCAAAACGAGTGAACAATAATGAAAATGTAGCCTACACATCAGTGTTTTACATAAACGAATAACTAAACCAGGGGTGTCCAAACGGCGGCCAGCCACGCACTTTAACCCGGACCGCTGAGCATTTATTAGTTACAGTGCATGAAAATGCACTGTACTGTTCTTCCTAGGCAACTGGTCTACTTTTAAACTATCATTAAACTATCTATCTATTAAACTAGCTGTCTATCAACAACTTTTAAACTTTTAAACTATACATTCAACTTTTAAACAGTCTACTTTTAAACTATTATTAAACTATTTATTAAACTAGCTGTCTATCAACAACTTTTAACTATGTCAACACTTTTCATCAACTATGACTCCTACCCACTGTAGCTAGTTAGCATGGTTAACATTGTTAGCATGTTAGCATTGCTAACATTGTTAGCATTTTTAGCAAAACTGCTAAAAATGATTAGCTAGGTTAGTTAAGTCACATGGTTAGCATAGTTAGCATGCTAGTTAGCATAACTACTAAAAATGATTAGCTAGGTTAGCTAAGTCACATGGTTAATATAGTTAGCATGTTAACATGTTTAGCAAAACTGCTAGAAAACTAAGTAGCATGGTTAGCGTAGTTAGCATGTTTAGCAAAACTACTAGAAAACGTTAGCTAAGTAGCAATGGTTAGCATGTTAGCATTGCTAACACTGCTATAAAACATTAGCTAAGTAGCATGGTTAGCATAACTGCTAGCAAACATTAGAGCCATTCCAACTTTCAGTTATCGTCAAATATCTACCTATACACAGCCATTAAACTATTTGAATATCAACATTCATTAAACTTCCAGTCTGTCAACAACTTTTAAACTATTTACCTTCAACTTTTAAACGGTCTACTTTTAAACTATCATTAAACTATCTATTAAACTAGCTGTCTATCAACAACTTTTAAACTATCTACATTCAGCTTTTAAACAGTCTACTTTTAAACTATCAACTTTTATTAAGCTATGCAACCACCATGTCTATCCTAGTATCACCGTAGTAACCATCTCTGTATTATCTGTTTTAACTATACATGATATTTTACATCACAACTTTAGCATTTTCATGCCCTGGTATTTCCTTGGAATTGCATTTCTAGTTTATCATTATTATCCAGCGATAGACGACGTTGTGGTTAACCTTAGGCTACTGCAAACTGCTTTACACTCTTCTTAGAGAACGTTTACAATGTCAAAACAGCTTGTTACATCGAGATACATAGTATCTCCATTACAGCAGATCTAACTACATTATGCTAGTCCATTTAATTGGGGACGCATTTGAGCGTGGGAGAGAGTGTGATGGCAAGTTCCCACTACTGACCATTTATAAACTGTGAGAGGGCACAGCCATATAGGCTATATTTGAGTGGAGCTGGCAAAGAGTCTTAAAGTGACAGTGCACCATTTATAAATGAATTAAACAGCATCAAATTAACAGTATTTCTTTATCATTACTTTGTCATTTAATTTGTGTGTGGCCCGCCGGCCAATTTTCAAAACCTAATGTGGCCCTTTAGTCAAAAAGTTTGGACACCCCTGGACTAAACTATTACAGTAAACTCATGAACAAGAGGCAGAGCTTAAGTGGCTAATGGGGATCGTTGGGAGGATTCCCGGTGGGCCGTTAACGTTTTCCCAAATATTAACAAAGTAGCACGCACAAAACATTTGTTTGGAAGTTGTTTGGAAGTTTGGAAGTCACAGTCAAGTCTATATTTGCAGTAATTTAGGGGAGTAATGTGAGGGGAAGAATTTGGGTGAGCCAGATAGCAAGTCCAATATGTTTAGAGAAAAAATATTTTTGTCACTAAAATTAATTAATAATCGTGATCTCAATATTGATCAAAATAATCGTGATTATCATTTTGGCCATAATCGTGCAGCCCTAATCAGAGGAGTGTGCTGAGGACAAGAGAGAGCGGGAGGGAGAGAGAGATTGATAGAGAGATGTCACTAGCTTATTATAGTGGAAGTGAATCAGTTCGGACAAAGTCACTTTTACTTTAGTTCTAGTGATGTTTTGGGCAATACTGGGCACATACATGCATATGTGTTACGACGCAGAGATGGTGCTATTACAGAGTTCCTTCACAATCAAAACCATCCCGAACGCCATTAAGGAGCAAGGCAGGCTTTCAAGGGCAATTTAGCTATATTTGAGTAGATATGAGCAAATGTTAAGGAGAAAAAAATTCTACTTAGTCAGGACTGTTTAAAAAAAAAGCTTTGATGCTTCATTTTGCTACTTTGACTTGACCTATTCGGACGAGATTAGTTTTACGTGGAGACGTGGGGTGTGGGGGTCGTTTTCCCACAGGACGTCTGTAATATTAGAAATCTCTGTATTCCACCAGAAGTGGGCGGGGTAACTCGATTTATGCACTGCCGTCACTTAAACTGCTTCCTGATATGGCATTCATACATGCATCATGACCTGAGTAATGTTCCACTCATTAGTTCAGTGTCAAGTTTCAAGGTGATCTAAGCGATGTTGGGTAACGTCACTTCTGTTGACGTTCAAACAAAACAGAGAGCTAGCTCGCTACTCACTCCCCCTCCCTCCCGTGCAATTGAAACTCTCCTAAACGCACATCTCGTTGGTGATTTGCTGGAACAGTTTGTTGTGTTTTTATGGTCCAGGTTGGACCAAGTTATTTTTGTTGCCGTTTTTGGACCCTGGGCTGTCCACAGAGACCGCATTTTTTACAGTGTATTCAGGGCACAGGCAGCTAGCGGATGGTGAGGTGATGTTTGCAGTATGTGACAATTTATTTTTAGCTTAGAAACCGGGTAACATTGCTTATAACACATTTACGTTTATTTGTCATATTCTCAATATATCTACAACAACTGTAGGCTACAATGAAATGCTTGTGGTGAGACTGAGGTATTCTAGAGGCTACAGCTAAAAAAAATATTACACAAATTCACCCTCCTTGTCGATTACACTGGTAGCCATCCTGTGGTTGCCTTGTATTATTTTTTACCAAGTGCTTCTTCAAATGCCTCCATGCTCAAAAAAACACAGAAAACTATGAAAAGCAGGATATGGCAGAACATCTGCATAGATTTTTACAGAGGGTCGTATTCGCACAGGATTAATATTACCCAAGGTATTTTTTCCGGACCATTTTATAGAAGGTAAAAGTTGCCGTAATTTGTACTGGCATTGTCCATAATAATTACTGACATGGCACATTCAGACGGGGCTAAAACCAAATATGGTAATAATTACTTTACTCCACGTCTCCACGTAAAACTAATCCCATCCCAATAGGGCTTTTCACTTACAGAACACATGTGTCTCTTATCCACAGCACAGTGCATACGTTCAGACAAACATCAGGAACACATGCAAATTCAGTCTGTGGTTTGAAAGCTTTGCATTGAAATCCCACCATCTTGCCAACAACACAAAGCCACCATTTCCTGAAACTTAATATCAGGAAAGTTGGATATTTCTCAGTTTGTGTGTGGAAGGGGCGCTTTGGGTTGTTAAAAAAAGAAGCCTCACTATGGAACATTTCCATTTGCATTCTGTGGAAAGTGAGCTGGGGGTTTACGGTGGAATCCCGCTGCCTCCAGCATCCCACACAGCACGGAGCTGTGGTTGGAATCTGGCTGTGATGCGGGCCACATGCGGCGCAGAGCCCGCTGCAACAAAACAGGTCAACTCTGAGCTCTTCCAGAATGTCCTAAGACTCCACAATCTCTCAGCGCTCTCTTTGGCTTCGGCCCAAAAACAATCCCTGGGAAATCCGGCGTGATTCCTGGAACCGAGGCTGTGTGGGCAGAGCACGGGTCTCCCAGAGCGCCGCCAACTCCAGGCCACGACTGGCTCACATGCGGCCCAGACCCTTGCCACACCCTCCAGACTCACGCCAGCTCCACCCCATGGCTACACCACTACCTGGGAGACCCCAATCACACGCCCCCGTTATTCCCGCCTCAGGCTGCCACTGAGGAAATATGGTTTGTGTTAGGAGAGATTATGCAGGTTCAGGGCTAATGCTAATGCCTGCCATAGGAGAGATTATGCAGGTTCAGGGCTAATGCTAATGCCTGCTATAGGAGGTGGCAGGGCTAATGCTAATGCCTGCTATAAGAGGTAGCAGGAGCAGGGCTAATGCTAATGCCTGCTATAGGAGAGATTATGCAGGTTCAGGGCTAATGCTAATGCCTGCTATAGGAGAGATTATGCAGGTTCAGGGCTAATGCTAATGCCTGCTATAGGAGGTGGCAGGGCTAATGCTAATGCCTGCTATAAGAGGTAGCAGGAGCAGGGCTAATGCTAATGCCTGCTATAGGAGAGATTATGCAGGTTCAGGGCTAATGCTAATGCCTGCTATAGGAGAGATTATGCAGGTTCAGGGCTAATGCTAATGCCTGCCATAGGAGAGATTATGCAGGTTCAGGGCTAATGCTAATGCCTGCTATAGGAGGTGGCAGGGCTAATGCTAATGCCTGCTATAAGAGGTAGCAGGAGCAGGGCTAATGCTAATGCCTGCTATAGGAGAGATTATGCAGGTTCAGGGCTAATGCTAATGCCTGCCATAGGAGAGATTATGCAGGTTCAGGGCTAATGCTAATGCCTGCTATAGGAGGTAGCAGGGGCAGGACGATTGTTGAGGCACTGCGCAGAGGGTAGATATCTGCAGACATTAGCTGCTGCTGCTGGAGGAGGTGTGTGCGTGTGTGTGTGTGTGTATCTGCACTCATCAGTGGTGTGGTGAGGGGGGCTACTCATCTCCTCCACCCGCGACCGTGGCCAGCAGGGAGCATAGAGATCCCCAGGGTCCCCCGCTCCTCTACCTACTGACCTGTGCAGGACATTAACCACCAGGGTCCGCTCCTCTACCTACTGACCTGTGCTCCTCTACCTACTGACCTGCGCTCCTCTACCTACTGACCTGCGCTCCTCTACCTACTGACTTGTGCTCCTCTATGCTCCTCTACCTACTGACCTGTGCTGGACATTAACCTCTTTAGCCCCAGAGGGCACAAGTGCTTCAGGGGGGTCTGAATCGGACGTGGAGGAAATGGGCAGATAGAATGCGTTACGTTTTGATGTGTCGGATGGTGGGGGTACGCCAGCTGAGTCAGGATGTAGGTGGCGGGAAAAAAAAGTTTTCTTTAGGCCTATGGATACATAAACCCAACTGCCAAACTGCCCCCAACACACACACACGCACGCACGCACACACACACACACACACACACAGCAATACATTTTCTTTGGAAAAGGCAAAGTAATTTGATAGTAGTCAGTAATTTCTTTCTTTGGAAATACAGTAATTTCTGTCTTTGGCAAAATCAGCTTTTTCAGAACTCCATGTACAGTAAATCTGGTGGTCACTGTATTTTGCTTTGTTTTTTTCCTGATGGCTGTAAAATACTGTATTCACAAAGGCAAATCATTTGGGAAAAAACACTATTTTTGCTTTCAATATTGCTTACATGTTTACTATGTATTTCAACTTCTCTTTGTAGATGACTTTTACTCTTGTATGAAAATATAGAAGCCCATGAAAGATAGAAGAGCTTTAGGTTTTGAGCAACAGTGTGTACATGATGTATCTAAAATGTCATATTATGACAAAAGTGTTTATAATGTGAGGCAAATGCTTGCTTTAGAGATGTTTTTATGAACTTTGTGTGTCATTTTGCTGAAGATTTGAGGCATTTTGCATTTTGTGTGAGCAATTCTGGGTTTTGTGTGTAGAATTTTAAAAAAATACACAGTTTTGAAAATCTGTGTAAACAGTTGTAAAAAACTGCAATTGGCTCTACAAACCCAGGTGTTTCAGCTCCACAGATGTGTGCATTTCAGGTGCTTCAATATATTCTTTCTTGATTTTTTCTTCAAAGAATGGATTGACATCTGCAGGAATGTAGACCGTCATGAGCGGCTAAACTTAAAAGAACAAGCTGCCCACTGCAATCCCTCTAGCCGATAAGGCGGACAAAAAGAGCGTTAACCTCATGGGTTTCCCCAAGAAGAGCAATAATGTCTAAGGAACCGAACACAAGAGAGGAAAGCAGGGGGGGGGGGGGGACTGTGAGTTCTGGGGTTGGAAGAGGCGGGGTTGGGGATTGCAGAAGGGGATGGTATTGAGATTGAGGTTGGAGGTTTGTGTGTGTGCGTGAGTGAGTGTGTGTGAGTGAGTGTGTGTGTGTGTGTGGGGGGGGGGGGGGTGGGGTGGGGTGGGTGGGTGTTGGTCACTGGCAGGTCTTCTGGCTCTTCAAAGTTGTTAGACTTGAAGTGAAAGGAGAAGGGCAGGAGGTCAAGGGCGTGCGTGCATGCGCGTATGTGTGTGTTTGTGTGTGTTTGTCTGTGTGCGTGCGTGTGTGTGTGTGCACGCGTGTGTCTGTGAGTGTGCATGTGTGTGTGTGTGAGTGTGTAAGCATTTGCACATGTGTGTGTGTGTGTGTATCCGTGTCTGTGTGTGTGTGATTGTGTACACTTTTATATGTGTGTGTGAGTGTTTGCGTGTCTGTGTGTGTGAGTGTGTATGTGTGTGAGTGTGTGTGAGTATGCTCATGTGAGTGAGTATGTGGGAGTAAGTGTGTGTGTGAGAGTGTGCACATGTGAGTGTGAGTGTGCTTATGTGTGTGTCTGTGAGTGTGCGCTGATGTGTGTGTAATGTGCGTGCATATGAGTGTGAGTGTGCGCATGTGAGTGTGTGTGTGTGTGTGTGCGCATGTGAGTGTGCGCATGTGTGTGTGTGTGTGTGAGTGTGTATGTGTGTAAGTGTGTGTGAGTATGCTCATGTGAGTGAGTATGTGTGAGTAAGTGTGTGTGTGAGAGTGTGTGTGTGTGAGAGTGTGTATGTGTGTGAGTGTGTGTGAGTATGCTCATGTGAGTGAGTATGTGTGAGTAAGTGTGTGTGTGAGAGTGTGCGCATGTGAGTGTGTGTGTGCGTATGTGTGTGTGTGTGAGTGTGCGCTGGTGTGTATGTGTGTGAATGTGCGCGCATATGTGTGTGAGTGTGCACTGGTGTGTGTGTGTGTGTGAGTGTGAGTGTGCGCATGTGAGTGTGTGTGTGAGTGTGTCGGAGCTCCTGGGTGGGGGTGAGAGTGGTCAGAGGTCAGGCTCAAGCAGGGCGGTCCTGTCATGTCAGGGAGCAGGCCATCTTTGAAGCCCTGGAGGGGGAGGGGGGCTGGGGAGGCATTAGCTGATGGGCTGATGGGCTTTTCTGAGGGGCCGGGGTCATACCTTGGACAGGTCATCCACCCTCTGAGCACCCACGCACATGCGTGCGTGCGTGCGTGCGAGTGTGCGTTTCACAAATATGCACACACACACACAGAGTTACAAACAACAACCACAAACAAATACACTAAAAAACTGTGTTTGTGTGTGTGTGTGTGTGTGTGTGTGTGTGTGTGTGTGTGTGTGTATGTGTGTGTGTGTGTGTGTGTGTGTGTGTGTTTGTGTGTGTG
>NW_027468609.1:1364308-1366808 GCF_046254945.1 Alosa pseudoharengus | reverse complement strand
TCTAGTTCAACAAGCTGTGTTGCGCAGAGATTTGAAAACACATAGTCAGGTATGCAAAGCTCATTACCAGCACATGGAGGACTATTCGTCTGTGATCTCATCTGTGTTTGTCTGAGTGATTTTGTTCGGATGCCACAGAGTCCTGTTTTCTCTTTGGTGAATTACTTTTCAAGGTGACCTGTCAATTTTGTTATGAATCTTTTCACTTGAATCACTTGATTGGCTAATCCCACTGCAGAGCTAGCGTCTCGCACAGGGCTCGTTCCAATAACACTGGGGAAAGCATGAGGAGAAACGCTAGCCAGACGAGAAACCAGAAACGCTAGCCAGAGGAACTCTCAGAGTGACTTGGACACAGTGGACCAAGGGGCCAGACACCAGGTTTGGACCAGACAGACTGGCTTTCAGATACGCAGAGTAAAATTAAGTTGGTACAGTCAATCCACATGTATAGAAACTTCAATCACACTCTAAAGGCATTGGATCCATTTAGGCAAATTAACTGATATCTTACACCTGCTTTTGAAGCACTTTGCTTAAAAAAGCACGATTGATTCATACTCAAAAGGGTGTTTTGTTTTCTGACAGACACACAGATGAGGGGACACTGAGGGAACACCCAGTACGTTGTTGAGTGACAGTAGACGGGGTCTGCTTTCAATGAAACAAGATGTCCTTAAAACCCTCTAGAACATTTCCAGCCTGAGTTCCATAGAAAGCACTTATCTGGCTCGCTGTCCCTCCATAGCTGGGCCTCACTGTCAAATACCAGCCGAGGAGAGGAGGGGAGAAGAGAGGAGAGGAGAGGGGGAGAGAAGAGGAGAGGAGGAGAGAAGAGGAGAGGAGGGGAGAAGAGAGGAGAGGAGAGGGGGAGAGAAGAGAGGAGGAGAGAAGAGGAGAGGAGGAGAGCAGAGGAGAGGAGAGAAGAGGAGAGGAGGAGAGAAGAGGAGAGAAGAGGAGAGAGGAGGAGAGAAGAGGAGAGAAGAGGAGAGAAGAGGAGAGGAGGAGAGCAGAGGAGAGAAGAGGAGAGGAGAGAAGAGGAGAGGAGGAGAGAAGAGGAGAGGAGGAGAGAGGAGAGAAGAGGAGAGAAGAGCAGAGGAGAGGAGAGAAGAGCAGAGGAGAGGAGAGAAGAGGAGAGGAGGAGAGAAGAGGAGAGAAGAGGAGAGAAGAGGAGAGAAGAGGAGAGGAGAGGAGAGAAGAGCAGAGGAGAGGAGAGAAGAGGAGAGGAGGAGAGAAGAGGAGAGAAGAGGAGAGAAGAGGAGAGAAGAGGAGAGGAGGAGAGCAGAGGAGAGAAGAGGAGAGGAGAGAAGAGGAGAGGAGGAGAGAAGAGGAGAGGAGGAGAGAGGAGAGAAGAGGAGAGAAGAGGAGAGGAGAGAAGAGGAGAGAAGAGGAGAGGAGGAGAGCAGAGGAGAGAAGAGGAGAGGAGAGAAGAGGAGAGGAGGAGAGAAGAGGAGAGGAGGAGAGAAGAGGAGAGGAGAGGAGAGGAGAGAGAGGAGAGGAGGAGAGCAGAGGAGAGAAGAGGAGAGGAGAGAAGAGGAGAGGAGGAGAGAAGAGGAGAGGAGGAGAGAAGAGGAGAGGAGAGGAGGAGAGAGGAGAGGAGAGAAGAGGAGAGGAGGAGAGCAGAGGAGAGGAGGAGAGAAGAGGAGAGGAGGAGAGAAGAGGACAGGAGAGGAGAGGAGAGAGGAGAGGAGAAAATATTGTTTTCATGTACTTTCTGATGTCTATGAAAAGGACTTCCAACTAACTGGTTTAAATTCATGTTAAATTGTAATTGACTACGTTACGTTACTCTTTCTCATGCACCTCTTGCTCCAAATGTACATGTTGAATGACATCTCCATTCACACCTGTCTGTCTGAAATATTTGCTGCTTTGATATATGAGCCAGCTAAGGAGATGCGTTAATATGAAGAGCTAACACCTCACTGACAGTTTTATTGAGGGAGAACACACACACACACACACACACACACACACACATTCACACAAACACACACACGCATCTGACACAGTGAGTGCATACACTCTCCCATGTGATTCCCAGGTTCATCTCTCACATGCAAACTTCACAGAGGAAGAAAACAAAAACATAACGCGTCTCGTTTCCTCTGATCATCTTGGGTGGAGTTGAATCTCCGTCCACCTGGTCTTGCCCTGTCTCTGTGGGCCCCTGTCTGTTTAAGTCACCGCACCAGGCCACAGCCACGGACACACTCACACTGACCTCTACACACTCACACTGACCTCTAAACCTCTACACACTCACACTGACCTCTACACACTCACACTGACCTCTACACACTCACACTGACCTCTACACCAGAGTGGACACTCACACTGACCTCTACACACACACACTGACCTCTACACCTCTACACACTCACACTGACCTCTACACACTCACACTGACCTCTACACCAGAGTGGACACTCACACTGACCTCTACACACACACACTGACCTCTACACCAGAGTGGACACTCACACTGACCTCTACACAC
>NW_027468609.1:1349308-1356808 GCF_046254945.1 Alosa pseudoharengus | reverse complement strand
GTGTGTGTGTATCTCCCCTCTGCCCAGTTCAGTTCATATCACCTGTCGTAGAAGTGTCCTGAGATGGGGGGAAACCACTCCAGGGTGATGGCGTCATGCTCCTGTTCCACCACTTGGGGCGCTAGAGGCACGGGAGGTGGCTTGTAGGCCGGCTGCCAGGTCTGGTAGATGAGGTCCAGGTAGCAGTGCATGCGCGCCACTTGGTTCAGTGTGAAAGAGTTGGTGCAGTCGTCGTCTGGGGAGCAAGCAAGCAGTCAGAAGTGCACTTCCTCACTCACACACACACACACACACAGCAGTCATAAGTGCACTTCCTCACTCACACACACACACACACACAGCAGTCATAAGTGCACTTCCTCACTCACACACACACACACACACAGCAGTCATAAGTGCACTTCCTCACTCACACACACACACACACACATACAGCAGTCATAAGTGCACTTCCTCACACACACACAGCAGTCATAAGTGCACTTCCTCACACACACACACACAGCAGTCATAAGTGCACTTCCTCACACACACACCAGTCATAAGGGCACTTCCTCACACACACACGCACACACAGCAGTCATAAGTGCACTTCCTCACACACACACCAGTCATAAGTGCACTTCCTCACACACACACAGCAGTCATTAGTGCACTTCCTCACACACACACACACACACACACACACACACACACACACACACAGCAGTCAGAAGTGCACTTCCTCACACACACACACACACAGCAGTCAGAAGTGCACTTCCTCACACACACAGCAGTCAGAAGTGCACTTCCACACACACAGCAGTCAGAAGTGCACTTCCTCACACACACACACACACACACACAGCAGTCAGAAGTGCACTTCCTCACACACACACACACACACACAGCAGTCATAAGTGCACTACCTCACACACACACAGTACATGTGTTGTACGATGATGTCCCATATGCTTCGTACTATCATTTGGAACACTACTGTGGAAGGGGCGGGACTTAACAAGGACAGACCAGAATAACCACGAGCACATCTCAGAACGCCGCTCTGACAGAGCATGGAAAACATGACCTAATCATCACCTAAATTTAGTTCCCCAATAAAAGAGTGGACTCGGGATTATCTGATAAACACTCAGGGATCGAGAAATCAAACGACTCCTTTATGAAGGGATTTGATCATCTGATTATGTGATACGGAAAAGCCTGAGATAGTCCCTTTTGTCTTCTGGTCCCCGAACACACTGGCGTAGCTCATATTATGTGTGTGTGTGTGTGTGCGTGTGTGTGTGTGTGTGTGTGTGTGTCTGTGTGTGTATTTTGATCACCAGTCCTACCTGCGTAGCTCATGTAGTTGTTGAAGGGTGTGTGTGTGAAGTGTTGGCTGGCGCAGGTCTCGTTGCCTGGCTCAGGGTCACGGCAGTGCTTGTGTTTGGGTGTGGGGTTGGTGTCGGCGCACAAGTCGCCCGTCTCCATCGACGCCTCGGTCTCCAGGCACGCGTCGTTGCAGGACTCCACTTCCGAGATGCCGCGGAACACATGGTAGAGGCCCAGGCTGTGACCGATCTCGTGGATCATGGTGTGGGAGTGACCAAAGGTGCCATAAAAGGAAGGGTTCAGCACGATCCCACCTGGACCAAGTAACAAGACATTACATTAGGTTACGTTACATTAGGTTACGTTACATTAGGTTACGTTACATTAGGTTACAGTGCAATAGGTTACAGTGCAATAGGTTACGTTACATTAGGTTACATTACATTAGGTTACAGTGCAATAGGTTACGTTACATTAGGTTACAGTGCAATAGGTTACGTTACATTAGGTTACGTTACATTAGGTTATGTTACATTAGGTTACAGTGCAATAGGTTACGTTACATTAGGTTACATTACATTAGGTTACAGTGCAATAGGTTACGTTACATTAGGTTACGTTACATTAGATTACAGTGCAATAGGTTACGTTACATTAGGTTACGTTACAGTGCAATAGGTTACGTTACATTAGGTTACGTTACATTAGGTTACGTTACATTAGGTTACAGTGCAATAGGTTACGTTACATTAGGTTACGTTACAGTGCAATAGGTTACGTTACATTAGGTTACAGTGCAATAGGTGACGTTACATTAGGTTACGTTACATTACTTACAGTGGACAGTGACTTACAGTGGACTAATTACAGAGACAGGCCCTGGAGTAATGTGGGGTTGAGCACCTTTCTCAGTGGTGTCACTGTTGGATTGAATTCACAGCCTTCTGATATTCCACTTGGTCCCTGACCACTGAAATTTGATTTTTAGAGACTAGGGAAATTAGGAAATCTAATTTCACTATTCTACGTTTTTCGCATCATTGTAGTAGCAGTGAATGATGTTTCCTACTGCAGTATTCTGTTTTTGACGGAATGAAAAAACACAAACAAAACTACAGATTTGTTTGTGTGCAAAAGCCTGGTAAACACTGAGGGCCAGATGTACGTACATTTGCAAACGTAGCGTTATCAGCGTCATGGACAAACCGCAGATTGCGAACGCTGTCAGACCCAAGTTTCCGTCGTATTTATCAAACTAGTGTAAACTGCGCCTTTCTCTGGCGATCATGAAATTATACCATACATGATAAGATGTCAACAAGCAGGGAGATATGAAGATCAGTAGTTTTACTCAAAGTACTTGTGCACGTAGGCTATGGAAAATTGGTCAAATCTAGCAAGTAGGAAAGTTTAAGTGAATGACGTGAAAGTGAAAGTAAGACATTTAAAAGGCCAACGAAAGTTAAGGTTGCTTTTGATAGTACAAATACTTACAAAACTGGTGCTCTAAATAGCGATTCTGTTGTCTTTGAAAGGTTCTCTTATTGACACATTGAACTGCAATTTGGATTAACACCAGCTTTTACAAGGCGGAAGTATTTAGGCGCAGAATAGGCGTGCGCTTTCAGGAGCAGTTTTTGTACATACCGCGGAATACATAACTAGGCGCTCTTTACTCTTCCCCTCCCATCTTTTTACGCTAAACTCCCACTTTCCCCTGGATCCTCCCATGAATGCATATGCATGACACGAAAAATGCAATTAGCCATGTTCAGCTCCCGTGACAGGCGGTTTGCGCTTTTACATCATTGCGGCCTGTTTGTACATACCTCGCAATGATTTTATACGCACGTTGCGAAACAAATACGCCTGAAGTGGGCGCAAACGCGTTAGTGCATCTGGCCCTGAGTGTATTATTTCAATGTATCTTCATAAAATTTTGCAACTCTTAGTTTTAAGTTGCTTTGAATGGAGGCATTGTCCAAATAACAAAATGTAAAATGTATGTAATTGTAACAGAGTGTCACACACAGTGTTTCACTTCCTACACACAACCTTCACTAAGGGAGAGAACACTTGCTTCCTACCCTGAAGGCATTATATCTATCCCTCTCTAAGTTCAAACTCCACTTAAGTGAAACTTTGTCCACTTACAGTAACTCAGCTTCAAAAAATGGAAGGAGAACTCTGGCTTCCTACATAGAATGGGAGGAGAACTCTAGAATGGGAGGAGAACTCTCGCTTCCAACATAGAATGGGAAGAGAACTCTGGCTTCCTACATGGAATGGAAGAAGAACTCTAGAATGGGAGAACTCTCGCTTCCTACATTTAACCTCCACTAAAGCCAGGCAAACAGACACTGCAATTTTTCATAGTTGCACACGACATGGCAACTCACTACATGTTTCAGTCGGTTGTGATTGCTGCAAGCGATGCCAAAATTGGCAAAATGCCAGCAATCCGACCTGAAGCCAGAACACTGTGACATCTTCTAATAGGCCATCATGAGCCTCAAACTGCACAACAAATTGGATGAGAATTCAGCCTGATTCTAAAGTTTGTTGGGTCTGACTGTCTCTGGGCTAAAATTGGGACAAAACCTGGTTGGCTAAAGAGAAGAAGACTCACTTCTTATCCTGAAGGGATGATGATCACTCCCTCTTTACGCTCAAACTGCCTGAGAGAAGAACAATCACTTCCTACAATTAACCTTTACTGAGGCAGGAACACTTGCTTCCTATCTGGCAAAAGTCAACTCTCTCCCAGGGTTTAAACTGCCCCAAGGGAAGAACACTCACTCCTTACAATCAATTTCCACTAAGGGAAAAACACTTGTTCCCCAAACTCAGCCTCCTAGAAGGAAAGGATAACACTTGCGTCCTACCCACTCAACCATTGCTAAGGGAAAACAGAAGGTTTGCTCCGTACCCAAATGTGTCAAGGCCTCCTTGTCCCACGGCCAGGTGGCAACACCGGCTAGGTCTTCATCAGAGGAGTTGGCAAAGAAGACGTTGAGGTGCGTGGACCCATCCAGGTTTAAGATCTCCTTCAGTTCCTTCACATCCAGATAGGCCCTGCAGGCCGACAAGAGTTTGGTTCACATTAGACAAGCTCAACATCCACATCTTCACTGAGAATTAGCACAGAGAATGAGAACAATGAGAATCAACACAAAGAATCAGAACACAGGGAATCAGAACACAGATCATCTACACAGGGAATCAGAACACAGATCATCTACACAGGGAATCAGAACACATAATTTACAAAATGAATCAGAACAAAGAGAATCAACACAGTAATTGAGTATTGGCACAGGGGGCATCAGGGGGCAAACAGGGGGCATCAGGTATCTATCTATCTATCTATCTATCTATCTATCTATCTATCTATCTACCCACCCATCAATTTATCTATCTATCTATCTATCTGTCTATCTATTTATCTATCTATCTATCTATCTATTTATTTATCTATCTATCTATCTATCTATCTATCTGTCTATCTATTTATCTATCTATCTATCTATCTATCTATTTATTTATCTATCTATCTATCTATCTATCTGTCTATCTATGTATCTATCTATCTATCTATCCCTGATTGCAGGCGTATAGTTCAGTGGTGAAACTAAAGCATGGAGGTAGAAACATGGTGGTGGAGCGCCCCTGTGTTGGCTCAGAGCAGCTCATGTGCATAATTATGGGCTGTAATCCTGCTTTTCTTCACGTTGTCTTCTCCATCTATCTGTCAGCCTCTGCAGGAGGGCCTGGGCTATTTCAGCCCGTGCTTTGGCCAGGGATGGCCTGATTCATGTGTTTGTGTGTGCATGGATCAAGAGCCTGAATGGGAACCAAGCGCTCCCCTCCAGACCTGCCCCCCTCCAGCACCAATCCCTCTCTCGCTCAGTCAAGTCAAATCAAAATGAAAGCATTCCAACCAACTTACATACACGCTCACCGAAAAAGCCTGTAAAAGATTTATGGCAAAAAACACCGGATATTAGATGAATAAAAATACTGCTCGGCATGTTGGCTGCTGAAAGCACAATTAAAAATACATTTACAGTTTTTCTCAGTCGCTTTGGTGCTTTTCTCAGATCAGAATGAAAATTCTCATAACTATTAGTTCAACCTCCACAACATTTAGTCATTTGTGCACATCATAGTAGCAATTTCTCCTTCCTCTGAACAAATTGCAAATGCTTTTGGACATGTTGCTTTCATACAATTCTCTGCTGTTTTATAACATTATCATTTGCTTATGTCATGTCAGTGAAAATGAACTTATTTGAGTCATTATATACAAAATTGTTGAACTAGTTATCAAATTCTGTCACAATGCTGTAGAATTGCAATGAGCATATACAGTAAAAATGTGAAACGTACATATTCAGTGTCTTATACTCACTTACTCCTCTAACTACAGCAATGTGTAACTTTACTGTAATTTTCAAATGGCTGTACAAGTACTGTATAGTGCTGTCTTGAGCATATTCAGGTAGTGTCACCGAGTTCTGACATTTTTTTTGCTTTGGAAAACACTGAGAGAATAAACTGTCATAATGAAAACATGACAAAGCCATTTGACTATCTTGTTCATAAACAATGGTGTCAAGACTTCTAATTTTGATGACACTGGCAGTTTCATTGACATGAATACTTGCTTTTGTGGTATGGACTATCCATTTTGAGCAAGTGACATGCTTTTGCAGGTTATCCACTAGGTTTTGCAGTTTGCACTAATTGTTTTGAGAAATGCACTAACTGCTGTGCAAATGTTAATAGTGATGTGAGAAAAGCACCAACGCGACTGAGAAAAACTGTAACATCTGTGATAATCAGTAATTTTCACTCTTCCCACCAAGTTCAGGACAATGATTAATGTTTTATGCAAGAGCTCTACAACAGCCCTCATCTAGGCATCTAAGTGATCTAGCCAGGTTGCTATACACATTTCCAGGTTGCTATGCACATTTCCAGTAAAAAAGAATACCAGAATCTGCAGACTTATAAACGCAGTGTTAAAGTACCGGTAACTCATCCAACATAATTTTTTGATGACTGGTTATTACTTTCACACACACACACACACACACACACACACACACACACACACACACACACACACACACACACAAGAGGAAGGGATGGCAAGCCACATGTGTCTCTCTGAGAGGGCCCATTTGTCTGTCTGTCACAGCAGGGAGTGCATGCGGTGGCCAGTGATGGACAATGATAGTATGAAATGTTTGGTGCTGTTCCAACACTGGACACAGTTGGTGGGAAATAAAGCAGTGTCATCGTTTAGGCAGAAAAAGAGAGAGACAGAGAAAAAGAGAGAGAAAGAGAGACAGAGACAGAGAGAGAGAGAGAGACAGAGAGAGAGACAGAGAGAGAAAGAGAGACAGAGATAGAGAGAGAGAGAGAGAGAGGCACATGTTTGATGACCGGGCACATCAGAGATTGATGTGAGTGATTAAAACAGGTGATGTTTTTCACACACAGCCGTACTATGCGGAGGAGTAATAGAGGGGTCTTTGTGTGAGAACAGGCGCGCCACGGTGAACAGAGAGGGCTTGAGCTACTGAGCGGCATGTCCCAGCTGCTGCAGCCCTGGCACATATCACAGGAGGCGTTGGCACATATCACAGGAGGCGTTGGCACATATCACAGGAGGCGTTGGCATGGCGTTGGCATGGCTCTGCACGGCCGACGCCGCATCTGCCCACACCACACAGAACCCAGCAACACAACGGGGGGAAAGTAATCCTACCGACCCAAACACTAACCCAAACCTTGAACACACACACACACACACACACACAACAGACACTAATTTGACTTGCCTGTGCCAGAGAATACAGGGGTTTGTAATGCACAATGGGTTAGGGTTAAGGTTAGGTTTGGGGTTAGGGTAAAGGGGTCCGTAACGCACAGGCTTAAGTGGGTTAGGGTTGGGCTTGGGTTGGGCTTGGGTTGGGCTTGGGGTGGGTTAGGGTTGGGCTAGGGTTAGGGTTAGAAGAGTGTGTGTGTGTGTGTGTGTGTGTGTGTGTGTGTGTGTGTGTGTGTGTGTGAGTGAATGTGAAGGTGTGTAAGCTCTCAGGAAGAGGTCAGGTAAGAGTGTGTGTGTGTGTGTGTGTGAGTGTGTGTGTGTGTGTGTGTGTGTGTGTGTGAGTGTGT
>NW_027468609.1:1274308-1339308 GCF_046254945.1 Alosa pseudoharengus | reverse complement strand
GTGTGCAGCCGTGGCCTACTGGTGTGTGTGTGTGTGTGTGTGTGTGTGTGTGTGTGTGTGTGTGCAGCCGTGGCCCACTGGTGTGTGCGTGTGTGTGTGTGTGTGTGTGTGTGCAGCCGTGGCCTACTGGTGTGTGTGTGTGTGTGTGTGTGTGTGCAGCCGTGGCCTACTGGTGTGTGTGTGTGTGTGTGTGTGTGTGTGTGTGTGTGTGTGTGTTTGTGTGTGTGTGTGCAGCCGTGGCCTACTGGTGTGTGTGTGTGTGTGTGTGTGTGCAGCCGTGGCCTACTGGTGTGTGTGTGTGTGTGTGTGTGTGTGTGTGTGCAGCCGTGGCCTACTGTGTGTGTGTGTGTGTGTGTGTGTGTGTGTGTGTGTGTGTGTGTGTGTGTGTGTGTGTGTGTGTGTGTGTGTGTGTGTGTGTGTGTGTGTGTGTGTGTGTGTGTGTGTGTGTGTGTGTGTGTGTGTGTGTGTGTGTGTGTGTGTGCAGCCATGGCCTACTGGTTAGCGCTTTGGACTTGTAACTGGAGAGTTGCCGGTTCGAACCCCGACCAGTAGGCACGGCTGAAGTGCCCTTGAGCAAGGCACCTAACCCCTCACTGCACCCCGAGCGCCGCTGTTGTTGCAGGCAGCTCACTGCGCCGGGATTAGTGTGTGCTTCACCTCACTGTGTGTTCACTGTGTGCTGAGTGTGTTTCACTAATTCACGGATTGGGATGAGACGACGCTGGCGTGAGCCTGGAGCCTAAATGAGACGACGCTGCCGTGAGCTGTATTTACCTTTTCAGACTATCTGGGGAACAGTTGGCTCTCCACTCCATTTGTCCTCCACACCAAAAGGGAGCAAAACAAGAGGACGAGGAAAGTTAGCGGCGTCCATCCAAACCCGAAAAGGCACATTATGCTGCCACAATAAGCTTTAAAAGATTTCACATGGAGGGCTGTTAGGAATTAAGGGGTGAAAGAAGTGAGTCCAGCACTCCCAACGCCTCAGGGCAGAATGCTGGAGAGCCGCATGGACCCACTCAGCACTGCACTCCTGGGAAAAAGATCAGGGCCATATCAGGGCCACTTCAGGGCCATATCAGGGCCACCTCAGCACTGCACTCCTGGGAAAAAGATCAGGGCCATATCAGGGCCACTTCAGGGCCATATCAGGGCCATATCAGGGCCACCTCAGCACTGCACTCCTGGGAAAAAGATCAGGGCCATATCAGGGCCACTTCAGGCCCTATCAGGGCCACCTCAGCACTGCACTCCTGCATGTTATCGCAGGACATAATATGTGTTTTAAAGCATGTTATTGCAGGACATAATCTGTGTGTTTTAAAGCATGTTAACGCAGGACATAATCTGTGTGTTTTAAAGCATGTTATTGCAGGACATAATCTGTGTGTTTTAAAGCATGTTAACGCAGGACATAATCTGTGTGTTTTAAAGCATGTTATTGCAGGACATAATCTGTGTGTTTTAAAGCATGTTATTGCAGGACATAATCTGTGTGTTTTAAAGCATGTTATTGCAGGACATAATCTGTGTTTTAAAGTACTGCAGTCAAACAGAAACCCGGAGAAGTCTGGACATCTTACTGCAGGACAGAGAGTGTGAGTGTGTGTCTGGACATCTTCCTGCAGGACAGAGTGTGTGTGTGTGTGTGTGTGTGTGTGGACATCTTACTGCAGAACAGAGTGTGTGTGTGTGTCTGGACATCTTACTGCAGGATAGAGAAAGTGTGTGTGTGTCTGGACATCTTACAGCAGGACAGAGAGAGTGTGTGTGTGTGTGTGTGTGGGCATTTACCTGTGTGGTGAGGCTGGGTTGAAGCAGGTTTTGGTGACGTCAGTGACGTTGGGGTTGCAGCAGTCTCCACCATCGTAGAAGTACTGCAGCAGGCCTGTTGAGCTGTCCCGATTGCACTCCGGGTCGCACTTCCCATCGCCCAGCTTCTGCTGCGGACAGTCGCTCCTCTGGGACCGGCAGTCGCCGGCGTCAAAGCCGGTCAGTGTGTGGTTGCACTCCAAGTCGCACTCCTCGTCGCCAACCTTGCTGATGTCGCAGTTGGCCAGTACGAGGCGGTGGCGTAGTGAGGAGTTGGTCACGTTCAGCACGCTCAGCTCCCAGGTGATGTTGTACAGGCTGAACGCCTCGTTCAGGTGCTGGTGCTGCAGGTGAATCTGCTGGTCGGTGACGGTGGGTTTGCGGCGATTGTCGTCGTAGATGTTGACCACGCGGTATCGCACCACCTTCGGGCGCCGGAAAGTCCAGAAGCGGTTGTAGTTGGTCGCCACCTCTACGTTGTCACACACCATCTGGCCACAATTTGTTGGCTCAAGCGTAGTGTCCAGCGAGCCCCCGCCTGTGCCCCCTATCCCAGCCCGGGGACCCTCGTCAGGCCGTGGGAGACTGCCGTCCTTCACCGACAGCCACTTCCGCCTGACGTGCTCGAAATTCTCCCGGATGACCAGGTGCGCCAGGTCATCGGCCACGTCCGGTCGGGCATGCATGTCTCTGCTGATGTCCTTCTGCGAGCGCGCGGAGCGCCACAGGCTGATCTGCTCCACTGCGCCCCGGTAGTTGTGGTTCAGCGCGTTCCCCCCCACCATCAGGACCTTGCACTTCTTGGTGAGGGGGCTGAAGACGTCGCCGGACTGCTCCTGACTGACCGCCACCTGGGCGCCGTTGACCAGCAGCTTCATGTAGAGGCCGTCGTAGGTGACCGCCACGTGCGCCCAGTGGTTGGGCATGTAGCGGCCGTTGCCATGGATGGAGGTTACCTTGTGGGCGCGGTCGGTCTTCAGGGAGAAGAAGAAGCGTGGGTCACGGTTGCCCTGTTCACTGACCGCCTTGATGCCCAGGAGCCAACCGCGATCGCTGGACGCATAGAAACATTTATCAAACAGTCCTGTAGAGAGAAAAAAAACAGACAAGAAACATCAAAGTTAGTGTTGTTACAAGATACACAAAATACACAAATCAAACTAACAAACATTAAAAACAGACCAAAAATATGTGATTAAATGTTGTATCATGAGGTAATAGGGCCGGATTGCTGTAAATGGAGTAAGCATAGTCCTGGACTAAAAGCACTTAGTCCATGTGTGCTAAACCGGCCAACAGAATAAAGCAGCTCTACAAGACCAGACCGGGAAAAGTTTCCGTAAAAAAAGTTGTAATTACGATATTGCAACAGACCGCAGTACAGAACACAGTGAGCTGTTACGATATTGCAACAGCCCTGAAGCACAGAACACAGCGGGCCTTTCCAGGCTTGGTGCTTCTCTGCCCAGACTCTGCCCAGTGCAACAGATCAGAGCATCTCCTCCGCAGTCTCCACAACCACCAGTCTCTTAAATGCTTCTGTGGAGGGGAAATCTCTGACCAAAAACCACAGATCGTCTTCCTCCTACTTTAACTCCAGTCCAGCTTATCACTGGCACCCAAACATCCTCCGTTTAAATGGTCATTGCCCATGTTTACAAGTGTTGAGGGGAAAACAAGCAGAGCAAAGAATGTTAAAAAAGGCGTAATTGTGTCTGTGGTTCTCCAAATGCACGGGAGTCATTAACTTATCCTCTGTGTGTGTGTGTGTGTGTGTGTGTGTGTGTGTGTGTGGGAGTCATTAACTTATCCTCTGTGTGTGTGTGTGTGTGTGTGGGAGTCATTAACTTATCCTGTTGACATAGAGAGCTGTGGACTACCACATTTGTTTGGTCCACTTGAACATTTGCTGCAAAATGGAGGGTGATGAAGCAAGTACAGCATTTTCCCTCAGAAGCTGTAATATGCTACAGGCACCAAAACAGCCCGCTCCTGTTTCACTCGTAAAGCACACAGCTCAGGTAATTGGTTTATCCTTGAGGGGGGAGTTTTCTTAAGTCCTTCACACACAGGAGTGTGTGCATGTGTGTGTGTGTGTGAGAGAGTACATATTCTCAAATATGCTAGCATTCAGCTCCAGGTGCATTGATGTAAAAAAAGAGCATTTGAGGTGCTCATGTTTGTGTCATGCATGTGAGCAGGAGTCAGAGGAAGCTTGAGAAAGCCAGTCTATTGCCTTTGAGTACGCGTGGCACGCATGTACAAACATGACGGAGTACGCGTGGCACGCATGTACAAACATGACGGAGTAGCCAGTCACCAGGGCATCATTATCCCACTAAGCCACTTCCAGAGGAACACATTACAACCTCTAAACCAGAAAAAACACATTACAACCTCCAACATTACAACCTCCAAACTATGAGCAAGTCCTGACTCCCTCTCTTCTCCTCTCCTCTCATCCCCCTTTTCTTCCCTTCCTTCCACTCCACTTTCCTACTCTCTCCTCTCCTCTTCTCCCCTCTCATCTCCTCTCCTCTTCTCCCCTCTCATCATCTCCTCTTCTTCCCTTCCTTCCACTCCACTTTCCTACTCTCTCCTCTCATCTCCTCCTCTCTCCTCCTCTCATCTTCTCCTCTTTCCTCTCTCCCCTCCTTTCCTCCTCTCTCCTTTTCCCTCATAGCTCTAATGCCAAAACCTTTAAAGGAAACTGCATAGCAGAAGATTCCTTCAATCCTTAACTTGCCTGCTGTGAATGGATGGTACAGTCAATACCTGCATAAGCCTTTGGCTGGATTGTTAAACTAAACACACACCCACACACACACACAAACACACACACTTTTGGCTCTTGACACCATTACACACTATTTAGTTTAGACACACACGGCTGTGAGATGTTTCTCTGTTTTCTTTCTAATGTGTTACTAAATGGCTTGAAGGCGCTTCTCCCCAGGTCAGACACCAGAGCCTGGGCAGGGTGCAGTGGTACTGGGGCACTCTGATGGCCTTGGCTGGGGCGCATTACAGGCTTCCACGCACCTGGAGGAAAAGCCTGCTGTCGATCAGCCAGCTGAAAGGTGTGCTTAAAGGCCTACGGGGCTCACTATGTAAACAGCTGTCATAATTCTGCCATGCTCAATTTAACACATTACATTTTTCCAGGCCTAGCCTATACTGCCTTTGTTGGACAAGCACACAAACACACACACACACACACGGGTATTTTGATATGCAAAGTTAAGTTAAAGTAGTTTTAGCACGTCACTGGGTGTCGCTGTAGCACTGCCACCCACTTCCACAGCTACAACGTAGCAATGTGCAGTCAGAGATGCTAGCTACAACGTAGCAATGTGCAGTGCAGAGATGCTAGCTACAACGTAGCAATGTGCAGTCTGAGGTGCTAGCTACAACGTAGCAATGTGCAGTGCAGAGATGCTAGCTACAACGTAGCAATGTGCAGTCAGAGGTGTTAGCTACAACGTAGCAATGTGCAGTGCAGAGGTGTTAGCTACAACGTAGCAATGTGCAGTCAGAGGTGTTAGCTACAACGTAATGTGCAGTGCAGAGATGCTAGCTACAACGTAGCAATGTGCAGTGCAGAGGTGTTAGCTACAACGTAGCAATGTGCAGTGCAGAGATGCTAGTAGACAGCAGGCCTGAGCCCAAACAGCAAGAGGCTGCAGACCACTGTTGACTTACTGCAGAGATATCTGGCAGTTCACTGGCGTTTTGCTCATCGATTTGCCAGCGATGTACTGGCAGATTACAAACGCCCCACCAATTGGCCACTTGTGGTCAAAATACTTATTTATTTATACCTCTTCATTCATTTTAATTACAGTTTATGTTATTTTCTTAACAATTCATTGCAAGTTAAACGAAAGAGGATGGTGGTCTGACAGCAAATGAGAACTGTCACGCCACCAATGATAGCCAACCAAAAGCCTCCGACGGTCCAATATCTGCAAATGTTTTTGCCAACTGGGCAGAGAGAGTGGGCCACAGATACGTCCACAACAGCCATGACTCTTGTGTGACTTCTCCCTGGTTCAAAGGCAACGTCAACTTGCAACTCTCCCATTTGTCATCTGTCAAGGAGGAAGAAAAAAAGGCACTCCAAAGCACTCTGACGGAAAGCAGAACTGGAACAAGCGAGTCAAGCCTTCAGGTTCACGTTTACTCTACCCCAGCACCAGATGAGAACTCAGCTGGGCAGAGCGAGCGCGCAAGGACACTAGCACAGCACAATTTGCACTTGAAGTATCACCTGGAACAGTGGAATTTTCCACAGATTCCAGCACTGTTCCCAAGCCCTCCAGTGAACTAAACCAATGCAAACAACTCAGAGGAGTCTGAGAAGGCCTGGCCTGAGAAGGCCCGGCCTTTTTTCAATAGACTTACACTAGACAATACAAAACATTGTAGCAATGTTTTTTTCTTCCATCTATACTTTGACCTATAATTGTTGTATCAAAACTGTTTCTTATAAATGTTCACGACTGTACTCTTTCATGACTACAATGTGGTTCCTTGTGACACTAGTCTATTTTAAGCACCAGTCGAGTGCTTAAACTTTGGATTTGGTTAAAGAAAAGAAAAAATCCAACATATACAAGTGTTCAAAAAGTCACACAAGTGTAGGAGATGAATTAAGAAATAGCATGACTCCTGCACCCTCACCATGATGAGACAAATCTAAAAGATGCACTCTTATGCAAGAATACTGGATGACCCCGAGCCTAGGGCCTGCATGGGCGAGACGCTGGATGCCTAGGGCCTGCATGGGTGACGGACGCGCTGGATGACCCCGAGCCTGGGGCCTGCATGGGCGACGTGCTGATGCAGCGCCCGTTGGTGTCTAATCGGTGAGATCTGCTTGCGTGTCCGTTGCTTATCGCCATATCTGCCATGGGAAAAGAGATCTCTGTCCCCGGGGCCCGGGCAGCTTCAGCTGCTGTTGTTTGTTCTTAAAAAGGCCGTTTCACATGTGATGACCTCTGTGGGGCCAAAAGAGAGTTTTATAGGTCATGTCGAGCATGCAAGGTCTTCGACGGGACAGACTGGATTTAGACTCTCTCTCTTTCTCTCTCTCTCTATATATATCATTTGGCTTGAGATCTTATTGGTCTTGTGTGTGTTACCTATATAGTCAATAAGGAAATGACATCAGCATCCTCACATGTTGGTAATGGTCTGATTTTCTAAGCCACGGTCTGCTTTCCAGTAGTCTCATTGGTCTCCCAACAGAGACACATCCCCATAACACAGAGATGGCTCCTCATAGACGACAGATGTCTTCCTTTGTCCCCGTGTCTGTGTTACATCAGGTCCCATGAACACAACATCTACGTCAGTCTCATTCATCTCCTCTAGATGAGACACATATAGTTCTGGAGTATGTTATGCAAGAAGACAATCTGGAGCAAGGCAGCAGTGTGATCATCTGCCATTTGGCAGCAGAGTCTGGAGCTAATCTAGTGAAGCATGTTTTGAGTGGCTCTTAACCCGTAGATTCCAGAGGGATCAGGGCTGGCTCAAGTCATAGTTACAGACATCAGGGACACATGTACCAGACCAGACCTATACGCCTGAGTGGCAGCGGCCATTGGCAATTGCTATTAGCCTATCAAGATAATTATTATTAATTCAACTGCTATTAGCCCATCACGATAATTATTATTAGTTCAACAAGGTGTGCTGCACTCACAAAGACACTTGAGGTAAACGATCCTGAACCTTCATCTGCAAAGGATCCATCTACTCTTAGGGTATGGGGACACTTGGGTGAAATATTACAGCCTGCAACTGAAGCATCCCAATAGCTGTCACTAACTCAAAGAGTGAAAACCTTTAATGAGGAGTTACCATGCCAAGCACCTCCCTCTGTTTACCTTCGACGGGAATACAATTTGACTAGGCTGGCAAAGATGACTGTTTCTTTGACGTGATAAATCAGTGGTCAATGTGTTATTGGTCTGACTAATCCTCGTTTAACCAATACATTGCATCAGGCCCTGCCTTTGGCATTGAAAAATGCTGTTTAGACTGAAAGGGGAAACGAAATTTACCAAGACTGAGTACAAGCATGTGTGTTTGTCAAACATGAAGATATCCTGATTCCTCAGGCAACCACTTTGTTCCTTTTGAGCGATTTCAGCCAGTGACTTGTAAACAGAGGGCTAAATGGTCCCATGGCTGGCACCCTGTCTCTTGTTCATTATGAACTAGAAAGATGATACCCTCAAAGAAAACAACAGCACAGACCACGATAACAGCCATCAAAACAATAACAAGCATGTGAGCAGCTGGAGAAAACAGCACTGCTCTCTGTCAAAACAACAGGATGGGACAGCCTTATGTCTCCATCCTCGGACTCAGGAGTTGGATTTAACAGATTAGGCACTATAATATTTGCTCGACAGCACTTTCCTCCGCTGTCCCGTGAGATATCAAGAATGCAAGTCTTAGAGGATGGTTGGTTTAATAGTGAAACAGAGGCAAGCACTTCAGCGAATTAGATCCTCGGTATTGTGTAACAATTCAAAAGGAAAACGGAAAGCCTGAAAATACCCACGATTGGATTAATAACTTTGAACCCCTCCGAATACCCTCTTGTGTGTGATCGATGACGACAGCTTATGCTCCTTTCCTACGTTATGCTAATGACTTTGGTCGGGCTGGCTGGCCGCTGGAGACATCGTTCAATACCGATGATGTCATTCCCACGCACAAAACTGCTGACAAATATCTGAAACAAAGTCGCCCCTGGCTGGTTTCCTATTGCACAGCCCGACTCCAAACGCCAGTAGCAGAAGGCTGCGCTTGTTAGTGTTTCACACACTGAATGTGGTGTGTGTAACACACACTGTATCTTCACGCAAACAAGCCTAGTTTTGTGACTGCTACGCTCTCTGTTGGCAGTGTAGGGAATCATAGTCGATTCGAGTCACTTTCACCCAAGACTGGACCACAGGATGAAATCAGAATAAAAGCTGAGACCGGACCATAGGTTGAAATGATAGGAATAAAAGCTGCTTCATTTCATTCCGTGACTGTTCTGTATGTTCCCTTCTCACTCAACATATTAGCCGTCCTTGGCGCGGGTCCAAAATAATTGCGGGTCATTGATCTATTTCTCTACTTTAGAGTAATGTGTAGCCTCGGTGGCCTGGGAAAAATAAAATACACTACTGCCTATTTTGGGGAGATGTTCAGGGATTTCTGCCGTTTTAGTTGCAGGCGAAGAGGAGTTCAGAGAGGATATGAGCAACTGTGTGCTCTCGAGCGGGAGGCGGGACAGCCTCATATAACTCCGACGTAAACACATCCAAAAAATGGAGCAAAAAACTGTACGTGGTGGGAGGAAAACCCTGGAAAACTACTCTGGCACTGTAACTCCAGCCAGTTCATAGCATTTTACCGTAGAGAAGCTGAGCCGCGCGTATCGTGCACTGTGCCTATGAATGAACAGCATAGTTTTTTACGCATAGGCAACCTGCTTTACGAAATGGAGATTCATGCTAGTAATCATTCTCTACGGATGTGTTGTGGCGCATTGTGTTTTTAATCTATACCCAAGCAAAAACTAATCGGAATTGACTCGGCAAACTTAGTGTTCTACAATGACTCTACTTTTAAACATTTGGAGAGGCCGTAGACCAATTCGACACATGGATAGCCTATGCTTGACATACCAAGGGCTATTACTAGCCTAACATTAAGCGAACTGTTTTGTGAAATGTCCTGATTTTCACCCCCTTTTTAATGACAGGTCTGTTTTTTTGGAAGATGTGTGTCCCACTGGTCGCTTACCTACCCCAAAACATGAAGCACCTTTAATTACAACCTAGCCAGTACGAGTGTGTAGACTACTATTCGCAACATTACGTCATTAAGCTACTGTGGTAGACTTGAATAGCTTACACTGATATAAACTAGCCTACTGAAACACCCAACTCAACTATTCAATACAGGCTCATTGTTAACAGATCAAAGTCACCTTAAAAGTTGTTTTTTTGTTTTCGTTTTTAACTTTCTTTCCACATTGCAAGAAAAGAAAGGCACGCATACACTCTCGTCCCTTTTACAATGGCATGGTCAGTGGCGCGCCAGCCCACCGCCGCGAGGTCCTCTCATTCAATCAATTCAAGTGTTAATAGGGAAAGTGTTTCCGATGGTATTACCTGCAATTACTGTGGGCGATCGCTGACCTCCTTCGGGTTTGACCCACATCTCGAAAGTAAAATTTCCCCGCGGTATCTCCACTCCTGGCTTAAGTCGTAGTTGGTCTCCCCTCCCGGTAAAATAAACTGCCTTTCCCCGACCTGAGGAGCTCTCCTCAGCCTGGGAGGAGCGACGCCGCTGGCGAGGCAACCGCCGATCCAAGCCGGGCAAGGAGCGTTTGCCCCGGGGCAGCCGTGTGGCACAAGCCCCCGGGAAGGTCGCTCTGGCGTCTTTCATCCGCACCAACTCCCTCTTGGATCTCCCCTTTCTCCAGACTGTCCCGCACTCTGATCCAAAGCACAAGATGAGGATGACAAGGCAGGGGAGCCAGGGAAGAAAACTCCAAACTTTCATTTTTTTTTCGGGAGAAGAGGTGATAAATAAAAAATAGAAAGGGGGAGGGGAATGATAAATGTATGAAATACAATACGTGCTGTCACAGTGTTCTTCTTTAAAAGTCCTTCCCTTGGATTTTTACAAGTGCTTGTCAAGACGGAGATTGGAGATAAACAAACCCATGAAGCGATGCTGTTATTTTCCCTCTTATAATGGTAAGCCACGACCCCCTTCTCACCCCTTCTTTAAGCAAAAGTGAGTCTTCAGCTGAGATTGAAGGGTAACGGATAGTTGATTCATGTATGTGTTCCACGTTGCCCTTTGGAAGAGTCTCTGAGCCACGGGATGACTAATAAACTAATCAATCAGTGTGGGGGGTTCGGAATAGTGCCCCCTCATCCCCCCCGGAATTTCAAAAATGAATTTATTTGCAGGAGCCCCGTTGTCCGCCAAGCTCCAAACGCACCTTTCGCCCTCCCTTATCCCACTCGTAAAACAGTATGAAAAAGATCACATATTAAATGCAAAAGGCGCGTCAAAATGAACCGATCAGTCATATTTGTCAAAATGATTTAGGAGGTATTTCTCTTAACTTGCTGATGATATTCAAAAGTTGAAATGCACAAAATTATCTTGCAAGGCGAACGAGGGTTGCCGCACTCAGCATCGCGGATCCTCATTGATTTGCCTGGAGCAGACGACACTTGGAGAGAGGGAGAGAGAGAGAGCCAAGTCTGGACGCTCGCAGCCTTTCACAGCCGTTTCTGAGTGAGCCTTCCACAGGCGCTTGCAGACAGCCCATGTTTCGACCGGAGCAGCAGTCGCTTTTTTTTCCTTCTTCTTCTTCTTTGCTGAAGTGGGAAGTCACAGGTAAGAGCGGACGGAAACAGCATTTCTCCTGCCCCTGTGTTGGGATGGTGTTTACGGAGTTTGAAAGGAGTGCTCGTGTCCCTCTAGCGGCTACAATTCAAACAATCTCATTCATTTGAACGTTTTCACATGGTTTCAGCAGATCAATCTGAAACACAGATGGTTAAATCTGCTCCAACCCTCCACTGAGACAGGCTTTTATAGCACGCGCACCACAGGAAGAGCATACAACAAACGTTGTATTTGATGTCTAGCTTGGCCTGTGTGTGCTGAAAGTAAAGTTGTACAACACTTATAAACAATTTAATGAACATGTTAATAGCCTATTTACTAATTTAATTTCATCTTTTAGATCTGCCTTTCTAAAACTCTGTTTTATGTAAGACAACTCATTAGAAGGAAACAATGCAGTTAACCTTAAAAAACAGACACATAATATTCTCTCTCTCTCACACACACTCACAAAAACTAACAAGCATCTAAGGGTCAGCACCTAGCACAAGTAAAGAGCCAGACACACACACACTCGGGAATGTGTAGTATTTGCAATAAAGTCAAATAAAATGCCATTGACTACTCTTTCCCACACCCGCCAGCCCTCTGCCAGGAATGCCAAGGAATCCTTTGTCCTGGCCTTGTTTGGTGTAAACGAACACTTGGGCAGCTCAAACTTGCCACCTACCATAAAGTATGTGTGTGTGTGTGTGTGATTGGGGGGGGGGGGGGGGGTGACCAATGTTAAATATTTGCTTCACTCCTCATACTTTTCTATGACTGAGAAACAGTCCTCAGGGTCCCTTTTGTGTGTGGGGTGGGTGTGGCCAGTAGTCCTCTGCAGTCATGAAGGGCTGACTGCAAGTGGACCACTAAATGTGAACTACTAGACCTTGTTGGGCTTCGGGGACTAAAATATACACTTCACTACAGCCTACACACACACACACACTCTCTCTCATGCGCACAGAGAGACACAGATGTGACTCAGCCAACTCTTCACCTGTGACACAACCACCAACTAGCATTTACCCACTGCTGTGCTCACACCTCAAACCCAAGCAGGAAAGAGTCCCCGTGGAAAATGCTAGCCTAGCTGCTAACATTAGCCTAGCTGAAGAGTCCCCGGGGAAAATGCAAGCCTAGCTGCTAACATTAGCCTAGCTGAAGAGTCCCCGGGGAAAATGCTAGCCTAGCTGCTAACATTAGCCTAGCTGAAGAGTCCCCGGGGAAAATGCTAGCCTAGCTGCTAACGTTAGCCTAGCTGAAAGGTCCGATGGGAAAACACTAGCCTAGCTGCTAACGTTAGCCTAGCTGAAGAGTCCCAGGGGAAATGCTAGACTAGCTGCTAACGTTAGCCTAGCTGAAGAGTCCCAGGGGAAATGCTAGCCTAGCTGTAGACATCATTATAAAGACAGAGAGGTTACAGCTCATTCTGGGCTGGGTTGGGCCTGCGTCCCAAGGATTCACTCAAGACCAGGACCGAGGCAGCAGGTTTCGCCTCCAGAACACCCCCACCCCCCCTGTTGCATAAGAAATGCATAAAGCACTGAATTAATGTATAATGTACCGGCAGTATGATTAACCTTGATCTGATTACCTAAATGCAAAACACAGGTCAAACAGCGGAACTATTGATACGATGACATAAGCAACATTGTCCACGGCGGCTTTGTTGAAAAAGTGCCATAACTCCTCGTGTGGTTTCCTGTGAAGCCCAGAGTGAGCGACCAATGCACTGAGATTACGTGGTAACCAGATCATCCCATCTTAACCTTTGACATGAGGCAACATACACTTCAGTTTTCCAGGAATTCCAATAGCACAATACTTTTCATTTCATGGGAGATGCTGTCCATTGTCTGGCGAGTTAAGAAAATATTTGAAACTGTAACCTAAACTGTTATTCAACTACTTTTTACACACTTTCCAGATAATTTGCAAGTGATCTGGCTTCAATCAACATGTGTTGGATAGTTGTTGTATATACCACAACCGTTTGCGTGTCATCTGAGTTCATTCAAGGTCACAGACCAACGCAGGGACCGTTACAATAACGAGAGCTTCTAAACACGGCTAACTTTCACTGCACGCCAAACGCAGCCAAGCTTTGTTCCGCACTCGTTGGCTTGTTGCTACAGCGCCAGATTAGAGCTTAATTCTCGTAACGACTGGGACAATCTGCTGTGGGCTGGACTGATTGCGAGAGAGAGACAAATAAGGGTCCATGCCACGGCACTGAGCGGACAGTGGAGGCGGACACACAAACATGCCATGCGTCCAGTGAAGAAGAGCGCACACACACACACACACACACACACACGCACAAACATGCCATGCGTCCAGTGAAGAAGAGCACACACACACACACACACACAAACATGCCATGCGTCCAGTGAAGAAGAGCGCACACACACACACACACACACACACACACACACACACAAACATGCCATGCGTCCAGTGAAGAAGAGCGCACACACACACACACACACACACACACACACACACGCACAAACATGCCATGCGTCCAGTGAAGAAGAGCACACACACACACACACACACGCACAAACATGCCATGCGTCCAGTGAAGAAGAGCACACACACACACACACACACACACACACGCACAAACATGCCATGCGTCCAGTGAAGAAGAGCACACACACACACACACACACACGCACAAACATGCCATGCGTCCAGTGAAGAAGAGCACACACACACACACACACACACACACGCACAAACATGCCATGCGTCCAGTGAAGAAGAGCACACACACACACACACACACACGCACAAACATGCCATGCGTCCAGTGAAGAAGAGCACACACACACACACACACACACACACACACACGCACAAACATGCCATGCGTCCAGTGAAGAAGAGCACACACACACACACACACACACACACACAAACATGCCATGCGTCCAGTGAAGAAGAGCGCAGCATGGTAATCCCGACCGCTGTGCCACGTCATTGCAGGCAGTGAATGAATTTTGATTGACTCAAAGTCAAAGAGAAAAACACACTTTAATCCATTAATGCACTCGGCCTAAGCTCTCTCTTTGGTGGCACTTAAGTGCAAACCTAAATGCTCGGTCCACATTTTTGAGGATGATCCAGCACTGAGGGGGAAAAAAAACACATGTACACGACATGGAAAATCTGATTTGGACCAAACGCCGGCTCCCCATGTGATGTTAGTGGGGAGAAAAATAGGGGTATCTGTAAAGAAATATTAAGCCAGAATATGAATTGCTGGCAATCCCGAAAGTAACATGTGCACAGACATCGGATCCTGCACCAGAGGTGCCCCGGATCCCAGCCAGATGGGAGCCAGATGTCAGCATCAAGTTGCTATGCGGGTGGTGGCTGGCCATGGACAGTGTGAGTGTATCCTTTTTAGAATAGTAGAGTTAGGGTGGCCCATTAAAGGCTTTGTGAAATATAATCCCAACTCCACCTACAAACCAGAACACCAGGACAGTTTGCGGTGACCACTGTGTGGATTATAATCCCAATTCCACCTACAAACCAGCACACCAGGGCAGTACTTGATGACCAGCGTGTGGATTATAATCCCAATTCCACCTACAAACCAGCACACCTGGGCAGCACTTGATGACCAGCATGACCCATCATGCATAGTCCCTGTGATGCCGCATTAGTGGCCTACACATGAAGAGATGCAAGAGTAGATAGATAGATACTTTATTGATCCCAAGGGGAGGATGCAAGAGTAGATAGATAGATAGACACTTTATTCATCCCCAGGGGAGGATGCAAGAGTAGATAGATACTTTATTGATCCCCAGGGGAATCAAAGAGTAAAACATTCATCTCCCTTGAGGAGTGTGCGTGTTTCAACTCTTAGATCTGCCAGGGCCAAAATAAAGTACACACACACACTCTTTTGTTTTAGCCAAACAATCAATATCTGGCAACCCAGCTAATTACTTTAATTCAGGGAATAAAGAGAAAAGACAGACGGAAGAAAGGGACCTTGTGATGAGAGTTTAGATATTACAAATCAAATGTCAGTTTAGAGCAAGAGTAAAAGATGTTTCTTTTAATCTCTCCTCTGGGTCACCTCAAATCTGCACATCCACGGTAATGACCCAACTGTGCGGTCCACACATCCACAGTAATGACCCAACAGTGCGGTCCGCACATCCACAGTAATGACCCAACAGTGCGGTCCGCACATCCACAGTAATGACCCAACAGTGCGGTCCTACTTCTCTGTCTTTGTGCTGCTGGAGAACACCAAGCATTTAGCTTCTTCCTGCCACAAGCAATGACTAATATCAAAGAGTATAGAAGTAACAAGAGGCGAAACTCAATAGAATGCTCCATTGCAACAAACGCCCCCATAACCCAGCTGCAGCTCCACCATCTTGGACTGAACGCAACACAACTGTCATAGAGGTTCCAATTCAAAAGTGGTTAAAGAGCTGAATAGTTTACTAGTTTTTAATATTTCTATAGCCTAAACTAAAACGGCGTGTTGAATAATACACAACAAAATAATGCTTATTGATCCGTTTCTAATTAATTAGACTTTTTATAACAAAATAAAGCTAATAACAAAATAAAGCTAATTCAATTCAAGCTAATTAATTCAATGACTAGCCTAATTCGGAACCAGCTTTAATGCTCGTGGTAGCGTATAGTTAACCATGCAGTTGCATATGTGGTAAATTAAATTAGCCTATTTAATGCTTTGAATGCAGCCCTGGAGTGGCTATTGGGAGCTTCGGGAGGATTCCCGGTGGGCCGTTAACTTTTTGTGCCAGTCTGAATGTCGTGAGCTTATAAAGATATTGTTTCTGAAGTTCATTTGCTGCGCCCTCGCGGCACTTCAGCAGCCTACATGTAGAATGGTCGCAGCCCCTTACTCACAGTTTCCCCAAATATTAACAAAGTAGCACTCACAAAAAGTATTCGGAAGTCGCAACTATATTTGTAACAATTAAGGGGAGTTTATGAGCGGTCCCTCCTCCAATGGTATGGCCCTAACGAACTCCAGGGTCAGGTGACACACAGTAATTAATTGAGAGTTTAAAAAAAAAAAAAACGTTATTCTTCCACCGTCCAGTCCAGCAGCTGTCAACATAGGCTACAACGGAAAACAGGCGATATTGGAAGGTATGTATCTGCTTTAACTTTTTTAATCTAGGCTTTTTAAAGTCCACAAAGAGTCAGAGGCCTACCCTCCGAGATAGGCTATGAATGAATATGCTGCCTTTATATAGCCCACTCAAGCAGGCCTTTATGTTCATGTCGCAAATGTAGAGTCCGACTTGCTTCAGCCACAGTCATCTTGAAAGTAGCCTAGCCTAGGCCTGACCGGAGATAACATTTTACTATTTGCACGGATTTACTGGGTGTTTCTTAAGTATACAACTGTTGCGTGTATTCGGCCACTGGGTCTCCAACACGTCGCTCTTATGCTCAGTCGCCTGCCGCCTTGCTAGAGCTTGCATGACTGAAGCACGCTACTACATTTAAACACAATTGTTGCCGCCACTCGAGGCATTCCAAATTTAAAAATTTAATAATTTTAAAAAAAAGTAAATCAACAGTCAGTAGATGAAAGGGACAACACATTAGTCAAGAGAGAATATTTAATAGTAACAGAAGGTCATCAATTAACAGTAATAAAATTGTTGATGGAGTAGATCACCACGTCTTTTCTGCTGGCATTAGGCCTACACAAAACAAAGCAAACATTGTGCAAGTAAAGTGCACACATTTATTACAAATAGAATTTAATTAAACTCAACTGATAAGAACTTTGTACAACGCACATTTGCTACATAAAGAGAGATTTAATTGACAGATTTAGAGATGACTTAGCTTTAAAAAAAATTCTGTTGCGTTTCTGTTTGGGCTGTGACAGTTGTCGATTTTGAGTCCGTAATATGTGATGGATTCTGACTCTATTGAATAATTTAATCATGTACACAAGAGTTTTTGCACTTTTCTTTGTTACACACAACTTCCCTGCACTCACTGTACACCTCCATGCCACTATTCAATAGCTTCCTTCCCAGACCAACTGTGTGGATGACTGAGCTTCCTTCCCAGACCAACTGTGTGGATGACTGAGCTGACATTTCTCCTGAAGTTTGGCTCCAGGGCTATGAGTAAATCTACTAATTCAGTGCTGGGCGTTTTTAGGCCTTTCTCCCCCAAAGTGAGGTCAGTGTATTGTTTCTGTATTAGGAAAGTGTACCTAAAATCAGTGATAATGGAAGCTGCTGTTGTGAAAAGTGAACATGCATTACAGTCACCAAATTTGCCCACCACCTTATGCCAATGTACCAGCCATGTACACCAGCACATTTTCATTGTGCTGAAAGGCACTGATGACATTTCCGTGTTGCCCAGTACTTTCAGGATATCTTCAGTGGTCGTCAAGCTCCAGGACAGCATTGCCGCTCTAAGAACAAAAATAATAACAATAATATAGCTGCAAGCAGCAATGAGGGGGCCAAGCAGTATAGGCCGGAGTAGCCACGGTGACAAGATAGAACTCAGCAGACACCCGGGATAAACAGGGCTGAAACAGGGCTGAGTATTGCCACTGCCTCCGCCA
This sequence comes from Alosa pseudoharengus, assembly GCF_046254945.1. NCBI lineage: Eukaryota > Metazoa > Chordata > Actinopteri > Clupeiformes > Clupeidae > Alosa > Alosa pseudoharengus. The sequence continues at coordinate 1,321,454 of NW_027468609.1, read as the reverse complement.
GCCAGCCCCCCCCCCCACCTAATCACCCCAGCCCGTCCCTCCCAGTCCTGCCCTGCCCTGCCTTTGCACGCACGCATTAGAATTAACTGGATGGAACATGTTGTCATCAGTTTCAAATCAAAAAATAAAAGATTTATAAAAACACATCAGCAACTACACATCAAAATGCAATATTGCTAATTGCAGCACCCCCTACAGGTCAAAGGTCACCAAATGTTTTGAGCGTCCTCCTAATGGGGTCATGAATATAAGTAGTAAGTTTGGTTATGATACATGGCAGGGTTGCTGAAATATGAGCTCACTTCCTGTTTGGCGGCATCGCCACCAATTTCGATTGGCTGTTATGGACGAATGCTTTTGTCAATTGTTCCAGAGAGCAATATATTGATAGGTTATGGTCTGAAGATGGTCTGTGCCAATGTTGGTGAAGATCAGATGAAATTTGCGACCTGTGATCATTTTTGGATGTTTGTGATTAAATCTAACATGATGGCCGAATCAATTACGATGACATCACAAGTTGACTTGGGTCGGCCTAAGGACCTCCAACAGTATTACCAGACACCACTAGTACATTTTAATTCCAAACACAACAGCAGCTACAGGCCAAAAGGCATGTTTCTTAATTACAGCGCCCCCTAGAGGTCAAAGGTCACCAGATTCCATGAGCGTCCCCCTGATTGGGTCATGAGTCCATGCACCAAGTTTGGCTTTGATACATGCAAGGGTTGCTGAGATATGAGCTCACTTCCTGTTTGGCGGCTTCGCTGCAAGTTTCGATTGGCTGTTACAGCAGAATGCTACTGTCAATTGTTCCAAAAAGCAATGCACTGATAAGTCATGGTCTGAAGATGGTCTCTGCCAAAATTCTGTTGCGTTTCTGTTTGGGCTGTGACAGTTGTCGATTTTGAGTCCGTAATATGTGATGGATTCTGACTCCATTGAATAATTTAATAATTTTGGTGAGGATCCGCTGAAATTTGTGACCTGCGAAAACTTGTACGTGTTTTTGATTAAATCCAATATGGCGGCCGAATCAATTACGATGACATCACAAGTTGGCTTGGGTCGGCCTAAGGACCTCCAACAGTATTACCAGACACCACTAGTGCGTTTTAATTCTAAGCACAACTACAGCTACAGGCCAAAAGGCATGTTTCTTAATTACAGCGCCCCCTAGAGGTCAAAGGTCACCAGATTTCTTGAGCGTCCCCCTGATTGGGTCCTGAGTCCATGTACTAAGTTTGGTTATGATAGATTATTGGGTTGCTGAGATATGAGCTCACTTCCTGTTTGGCGGCTTCGCCGCAAACTTCGATTGGCTGTTACGCGCGAATAGTTATACTTCTGAAGACAAAAAGCAATGCATTAATGAGGCATGGTCTGTAGATGATATCTATGAAGTTTGGTATCGATCGGACAAAATTTGTGACCTGTGAGGACTTTTAAGTGTTTTTGATGAAATCCAATATGGCAGAAAATCCATCATGGCGGAAATTGACGTCATAGGATGCGTTGAACTCGGCTTGGTCCAAGGATTCCAACGATACATAATTTTCTACAATCGGCCATACGGGTCAAAAGTTACGTGCGTGAACGCACATCCAACTTTGGCCTGTTGGTGGCGCTAGAGTGCTTTAGTTGCCATCATGAAACTTGGTGACATTAATCATGGGACTGTCCTTAATCAGTGTGCCAAATTTCACAACTTTTCACCAGACGGTTCTATGGGCTGCCATTGACTTCAATGGCGGAATAATAATAAATATAGCTGCAAGCAGCAATGAGGGGGCCAAGCAGAATAGGCCAGACTAGCCACGGTGACAAGATAGAATTCAGCAGACACCCGCGATCAACACTTTCAACAAGTGTCATATCAAAACATAGCTGATTTTGTAGGGCTGAAACAGGGCTGAGTATTGCCATTGCCACCACCTCCGCCAGCCAGCCCCCCCACCTAATCAACCCTGCCCGTCCTGCCCCGCCCCGCCCCTACACGCATGCACGCATTAGAATGAACTGGATGGAACATGTTGTCATCAGTTTCACATCAAAAAATCAAAGATCAATAAAACACATCAGCAACTACACATCAAAATGCAATATTGCTAATTGCAGCACCCACTACAGGTCAAAGGTCACCAAAGTTTTTGAGCATCCTCCTAATGGGGTCATGAATCCATGTAGTAAGTTTGGTTATGGTACATGGCAGGGTTGCTGAGATATGAGCTCACTTCCTGTTTGGCGGCTTCGCCGCAAATTTCGATTGGCTGTTACAGGCGAACGCTTCTATCAATTGTTCCAGAAAAAAATTCACTGATAAGGCATGGTCTGAAGATGGTCTCTGCCAATTTTGGTGAGGATCCGCTGAAATTTGTGACCTGCGAAAACTTGTATGTGTTTTTGATTAAATCCAATATGGCGGACGAATCAATTACGATGACATCACAAGCTGGCTTGGGTCGGCCTAAGGACCTCCAACAGTATTACCAGACACCACTAGTGCGTTTTAATTCTAACCACAACTGCAGCTACAGGCCAAAAGGCATGTTTCTTAATTACAGCGCTCCCTAGAGGTCAAAGGTCACCAGATTTCTTGAGCGTCCCCCTAATTGGGTACTGAGTCCATGTACTAAGTTTGGTTATGATAGATTTATGGGTTGCTGAGATATAAGCTCACTTCCTGTTTGGCGGCTTCGCCGCAAATTTCGATTGGCTGGTACGCGCGAACGGTTTTAGTTCCGAAGACAAAAAGCAATGCGTTAATGAGGCATGGCCTGAAGATCATATGTGTCAAGTTTGGTGACGATCGGACAAAATTTGTGACCTGTGAAAGATTAGTTTCACTTTCACTAAAATCCAATATGGCGGAAAATCCATCATGGCGGAAAATGACGTCATAGGGTGCGTTGAACTCGGCTTGGTCCAAGGATTCCAAGGATAGCTCATTTTTCAAAATTGAGCCATCGGGTCAGAAGTTACGTGTGTGAAAGCATGTCCAACTTTGGCCTGTTGGTGGCGCTAGAGCGCTCGGGATGCGGACTTGAAACTTTGTGAAATTAATCATGGGGTACTGCCTAATTAGTGTGCCAAATTTCACAACTTTTCACCAGACGGTTCTATGGGCTGCCATAGACTTCAATGGCAGAGGATTTATAATAATAAGAAAACTAAGAAACACAATGGGTGCCTTCGCAGCTTCGCTGCTTGGCCCCCAAATATAACCGCAAGCGGTGATTTACGGGGTCCGAGCAAAACGAACATGATGGCATAGCTTTTTAGTTTTACATATGCTTTGATTGTTTGGGCACAATTGTTCAAAAGAAACGTGATCGGATTTCGGTTATCGGATTTCAGCTATCGGATTGGATCAAATCTTGAAAATGGGTTGTTCAAAGGGAAACAAGGATCCTGAAATTGGATTAGATCACATAATCTATTCTTGGTTTTGATCTGGATAAAACCTTCACTTTGTGTCGTTCAAAACTTTTGAGTTGGATTGGAATAAATTTGATGCATAAAATTAGGATTACCCTGTGCTGTAACATTATAGTGTGCTAACCTCCACAACCCAACAGTATTCTAACAATACTTGATTCTACAGGACTATTTATTTGTTGTGGATAAGATGAAGGGTTTGATAATGGAAGGCAGTGTTTCCCACAGAATTGAATTGTATTTGTGGTGGTGGGTTCTGTGTCGGAGTCAATAAGATAAACAGCGTATAATTATACAGTTATACTTGCCTTGCACTACAAGTCCATATTGACAAGTAGCTGTAATGCTGTAATGTTATAGTGTGCTAACCTCCACAACCCAACAGCATTCTATTCTAGTATGCTAACCTCCACAACCCAACAGTATTTTAACACTAATGCTTCAGGTGGGATTTGAACACTCAACATAAGGATGACCAGTACAAGGCATTATCCCACTAAGCCACTGTCAATCCTACATCTTTGCCAGTCACATTCACATGGTGAAAATGTGTATTGGTAAACACACAAGAAAAACTCCGTATACATTTGACAATAAAATGAAGGGCTTTCCTGAAAAAGAACACCTGAAAACGTTTGGAAATTCTGGGACAATTAGACATTTGTAGAGAAGAACAGTAATGGATGAAATATAAATATGATAGACTTAATGATGAAGGAAAAATAGTAAACAAAGAAGTTCCCCTATATGTCTTCGAGTGTGTCGGCATTCTGATTCTTGGCAACTAATGAGTGTGAATGTTGATTGCCTGATGTCATTCAGGTGCTGTTCAATGGTGTGACTCTTCAATAACCAATAGCATGTGCATCTTGAGCCTAAAGCTCTAGCAGGATTCGAGCTCTCAACCTAACAAACACCAGCACTAGGCATTATCCCTCTGAGCCACTAACAATCCGACACATTAGGCAGTCACATTCACATGGTGAAAATGTGTGTTGGTAAACACACAAGAAAAACTCCAAGTATACATTTGACAATAAAATGAAGGGCTTTCCTGAAAGAGTACACCTGAAAACTTTTGGATATTCTGGGGCAATTAGACATTTATAGAGAAGAACAGTAATGGATGAAATATAAATATGATAGACTTAATGATGAAGTAAAAATAGTAAACAAAGAAGTTCCCCTATATGTCATACAGTGTGTCGGCATTCTGATTCTTGGCAACTAATGAGTGTGAATGTTAATTGCCTGATGTCATTCAGGTGCTGTTCAATGGTGTCAATCTTCAATAACCAATAGCATGTGCATCTTGAGCTTCAAGCTCTAGCAGGATTCGAACTCTCAACCTAACAAACACCAGCAGTGTGTAATGAGTGTGAATGTTAATTGCCTGATGTCATTCAGGTGCTGTTCAATGGTGTGACTCAGAAGGCTCAATGGTATGGAGTGATGACACGGAGATGGCAGGTTTCGGTGCAATACAAGTTAACTTTATTTGAGTTTCAATTCATCTGTTCTTTTGTTCTTTACTTGTATGTGTGCTGCATCAAAGAGGAAACAAACAGAAAATGGAGTAATCAGTGAAATGGGGTAAATCAGTACAAATCCCAAATCACAAACAAACCAATTGACATTTGAACAATAAACTGAAATCATATGGCTATATAAGGTACAACTAAACAATACTTGACATCCCAAGTCAACCAACATCACCTAATCATCTCTCACATGGGACTCCAACACACCAAACCAACAAAAAAAGACCTTAACTTTACACATGATGGCAGAGCTACTCTACAAACTGATAAACATCACAAAAGTCATAGTGAGTGTGATTAAAGTGATGACTTACGTTAACTCAAAGACGCACACAGAGCAGGACACACTGGAGTGCTGGGTTGAGATGAACAAAAGAGCGAACTGAGGGCGAGCAAACAATTTATCCTGGTCTGAGCCCCTGCTCCGGAGCTACAGGGTTTCCCAGCGGGTAAACTTTGGAAAGATTTGCAAAGATTTGGAAAAGATTTTTGAAAGACTACAGTCTCAGACCCTCTCACATCTAAAGACAAGTAGTAGAGTTTTAAGTCACAGACTATGATTTTGCAATGACTAGGGATCTTGCAGGGTCACTATTTACAAGACTGCAACATGATTCCTTTAAATTATTACCCATTGTGCAATAGATAAACAGGAACTGAAAATTATAGCCTACTAAACTCAAAGTCGTATTTTCATGTTTCTGCAGCATTGTTTCATGCGTGACATCCTTAACCGATATAGAGTTGTTCTGTCAAGTGGAAGAGCCGACTAAATATGTATAAGAAATGACAAATATTATAAGAATAACAAATAATTATAGGCTACAGCTTATAATTATACAGTAATACTTGCCTTGCACTACAAGTCCATATTGACAAGTATCTGTAATGTTATAGTGTGTTATCCTCCACAACCCAACAGCATTCTATTGTAGTATGCTAACATCCACAATTCACTAATGCTTCAAGTGGGATTTGAACTCTCAACTCTAAGGATCACCAGTACAAGGCATTATCCCACTGAGCCACTGTCAATCCTACATGTCGGCTAGTCACATTCACATGGTGAAAATGTGTATTGGTAAACACACAAGAAAAACTCCAAGCATGGAGGGGCGATTAGACATTTGTAGAGATGAACACTAATAGATTAAATATAAATATGATAGACTTAATGATGAAGGAAAAATAGTAAACAAAGAAGTTCCCCTGAATGTCATAGAGTGTCTCGGCATTCTGATTCTTGGCAACTGATGAGTGTGAATGTTGATTGCCTGATGTCATTCAGGTGCTGTTCAATGGTGTGAATCTTCAATAACCAATAGTATTCGAGCTAGAGCCTAAAGCACTACCGGGGATTCGAACCCTCAACCTAACAAACACCAGCACTAGGCATTATCCCACTGAGCCACTGACAATCCTACATATTGGGTAGTCACATTCACATGGTGAAAATGTGTGTTGGTAAACACACAAGAAAAACTCCAAGTATATATTTGACAATAAAATGAAGGGCTTTCCTGAAAGAGTACACCTGAAAACTTTTGGATATTCTGGGGCAATTAGACATTTATAGAGAAGAACAGTAATGGATGAAATATAAATATGATAGACTTAATGATGAAGGAAAAATAGTAAAGAAAGAAGTTCCCCTATATGTCATAGAGTGTGTCGGCATTCTGATTCTTGGCAACTAATGAGTGTGAATGTTAATTGTGTGATGTCATTCAGGTGCTGTTCAATAGTGTGAATCTTCAATAACCAATAGCATGTGTATCTTGAGCCTAAAGCTCTAGCAGGATTCGAACTCTCAACCTAACAAACACCAGCACTAGGCATTATCCCACTCAGCCACTGACAATCATACACATTAAGCAGTCACATTCAAATGGTGAAAATGTGTGTTGGCAAACACACAACATCAAGAAAATTCCTAGCATACATTTGACAATAGAATTAAGGGCTTTATAAAAAAGAGTACATATCTGAAAATGTGCACTGTTAATGGTATCCACCTAATGATGGTTGTATGGTTGTTATCCAAGAAAAAAAAAATACTCATATAGGAAAATAGGTGATATAGGAGAAATGGGCTGAGTGGTCAAACTTTATTGGCCTATATCTCTGAAATGGAACAACGTATCCAAATTCTTTTGATAACTTTTGTGAGGCTTTGTCTAAACATTGTCTGTGAGAATTTTGGTGAAGATTTGATAATTTTTGAAGCCTGTGAAACTTTTTATGATGTTTGGCTTTTCTCTGAAATTGTGGCAAAAGTAAACATTTTTAGAGCATAAGACCAGGGTGAAAAAGATGCATCTGAATGTAGAGATTAATATGATGAAAGAATTTTGAGTCTAGGTGAATCTGGTAAGGAGAAATAAGCGTTTTTGACAAGAGCGCCACCTTTGGGTGCAGTACCCCAAATTTGGGTTATGGGTAGTGGGGGGTACTGGTAACAATACTTGAAAATGTCAAGTTTCTAGGACTTACGGTTTATAGGAATATAGTTGATCTAGGAAAAAAGGCCTAAGTGGTCTAACTTTATTGGCCTATATCTCTGAAATGGAACAAAATATCACAATTCTGAGCGATAACTTTTGTGAGGCTTGGTCTAAACATTGTCTGTGAGAATTTTGGTGAAGATTCTATTATTTTTGAAGAGTGTGAAACTTTTTATAATGTTTGGCTTTTCCATGAAATTGTGGAAAAAGTAAACATTTGTAGACCATAAGACCAGGGCCAAAAAGATGCATCTGAGTTTAGAGATTAATATTCTGAAAGAATTTTGAGTCTAGGTGAATCTGGTAAGGAGAAATAAGCATAATTAACTTTTTTTTTCAATAGCGCCACCTTTGGGTGCAGTACCCCACATTTTGGGTTATGGGTAGAGGGGGGTACTGGTAACCATACCTGAAAATTTCAAGAGTTTTGGTGTTACGGTTTAGGCTGCAGTATGACTTTTACAGAATTTTGGCCAAAAAATGAACGGTACAGAAACAATAGGGTTCCTGCAGCTACGCTGCTCGGACCCCTAATAAGAACAAATAGAAACACAATGGGTGCCTTCGCAGCTTCGCTGCTTGGCCCCCAACTAGAGAATGTAATTCCTGGGAATTACGAGTGCATGAAAATGAAAAATGGCTGCTGAATAAAATATTGTGGAATATTGTTTAAAATCTAATCCAAGTAAAAAGATGGAGGTCAGATAGAGAAAAAAAGTTTGGTGGGGAGTTGTAGTTGATGACAGTTGGAATAGTTGAACATATAAAAAGTTGGATAGTTTAAATGGTTAAATTATTTAATAGGAAATTATTGTATTGAGGACTTATTTTGAAGTTGAAGTTGAGGACAGAGGGAACAGTTGGCGGGAGTTGTAGTTGATGACGACTGACAGTTGGAATGGCTCAGCAGTTAAATAGTTGGATAGTGAAAATAGTTTGGTTATTTAATAGGGAATTATTGTAGTGAGTACTTTTTTTTTTAAACAGTTGTGGGCAGAGGAAACAGTTGGCGGGAGTCATAGTTGATGACAACTGACAGTTTGAAAGGCTGAACAGTTAAATAGTTGGATAGTTAAAATGGTAAAAACATTTAATATAGAATTATTGTAGTGATGACTTTTATTTTGAAACAGTTGTGGGCAGAGGAAACAGTTGGAAGGAGTCATAGTTGATGACAACTGACAGTTTGAAAGGCTGAACAATGGTTGGATAGTTAAAATGGTTAAATTATTTAAAATGGAATTATTGTCAAGTCAAGTCAGATTTATTTATAAAGCGCATTTAACATGCACATAGTGCAATCCAAAGCGCTCCACAAACAAGACACATAACAACAAGACAAAAGATGCCGGATGGAGCGGCGTAGTCGCCAGCGTACCCATGACATCAAGACAAGACAAATACATTTAAAAAATAACAAATACAAAAAAAATGCCGGACGGAGCGGCGTAGTCGCCAGCGTACCCGTGACACCAAGACATACAAGACAGACAACAAAACAAATAAACAAATAAAAAAAGAAAATGTATTTTAAAAGGGGAAAAAGTGATGTTAAAATTAGTCCAATTTCCAAACCAGCTGAAAATGTCCAAGGGCAATGATGATCCGTGAAAACTGCGCACAGAGCTGTACAACCGATGCAATGCCAACAAAGTTCTTTAGCAACTGACCAACCCGGTGAATTCACTGGCAGTCTGGAGATAACGTTTACGTTAGAAGCTAGGTCTGCTAGACTGCAGTCTGGAGATGATGGAAGCACAGTCTAAAGTACTGAGCGATCGTGTAGATCCGCAATTCGGTGGACTTAACAGCGACTTTGTTGCTCCGTGAGAATGCAGCTCTTCACCGTTAACGTTAGTTTGCAGTTGGCAAGGCAGCTCGCAGGTCAGCAAGAGCTCGGCGGGCACGGTAGATCTTTCGCAGAGTAGAGCCTAGGTCCGGCTGTCCCGAGAGATCCACTCGACCAGACAGTGAAGTGCGCTGTTCACGGATGGATGGAAGGATGTCAGAGGCCCAGTTAGTCTGCAGTTGGCATGGCAGCTCGCAGGTCAGCAACAGCTCGGCGGCCATGGCAGATCTTTCGCAGAGTAGCCTAGGTCCAGCTGTCCCGAGAGATTCCCTCGACCAGACAGTGAAGTGCTGCACCGTTCACGGATAGATGGAAGGATGTCCAATGCCCAGCTAGGGCAAAAGCTAGCCATAGCAAGCTCCCAATGGACAAATGTCAACGACATCAGCTGACTTAGGAGTAAAAAGGACTAAGAATAACACGAAAACTATCAAAAATAGCGTAAATAAATAGGGAAAACATTTAACTAGACAAACCAATACAAAAAATAAACATGACATTACATAAAATTACGAACATTACATAAAAACAAACAAAAACATGATGCCAGACGGAGCGGCGTGTCTCGCCAGCGTCCCCGTAACCTAGCAATTGTAGTGAGGAGTTTTATTTTGAAACAGTTGTGGGCAGAGGAAACAGTTGACGGGAGTCAAAGTTGATGACAACTGACTGTTGCTAGAGTAGTAGAGTAGTATGGTGGTTGCTATTCTGGTTGCTAGGTTTTAACTGTGAATGTGGTTGCTAGGCTGTTGCTAGGGTATTTGAAGTCATTGCTAGGTTGTTACTAGGGTGTCCATGGTGGCTACTATCAGAAATAAAGGAGTTACTACAGTGGTTTGCTAGTATAATCATGATGGTTGCTATGGAAACTGACATAGATGCTTAATTTCAATGGTTGCTAAATTGGTTGCTAGGTAGGTGGTGGTTTAATATAGTACTGTAGGCTAGAGGCATAGTTGATGATAACTGACAGTTGGAATAGTTGAACAGTTAAATAGTTGGATAGTTTAAATGGTTAAAATATTTAATAGGGAACTAGAAAAGCATTTCCCGAAGGAAATACAGTGCATGAAAATGCAAAAATATGATGCGTTCATATGGTTAAATTATTTGCTTGGTAGATAAGGTTTAATATAGTTGGAATGACTGAACAGTTAAATAGGTTGATAATTGAAATGGTTAAATTATTTAGGCAGATAGTTGACGATATCTAACAGTTGGAAATGCTCCAATGTTTGCTAGTAGTTATGCTAACTATGTTAACAAAGATAATAATGTTAACCAAGTTACTATGCTAAGTAGCATGCTAACAATGTTAAAATGTTAACTATGCTAACCATATGACTTAGCTAACCTAGCTAATAATTTTTATTAGTTATGTTAACTATGCTAACTAGCATGCTAACATGCTAATTATGTTAACCATGTGACTTAGCTAACTTCACTAATCATTTTTAACAGTTATGCTAACTATGCTAACTAGCATGCTAGCATGCTAACTATGTTCACCACGTGACTTAGCTAACTTAGCTAATCATTTTTAACAGTTTTGCTAAAAATGTTAACTAGCATGTTAACATGCTAGCATGCTAACTATGCTAGCCATTTGACTTAGCTAACTTAGCTATTCATTTTTAGCAGTTTTGTTAAAAATGCTAACTAGCATGCTAACTATGCTAACCATGTAACTTAGCTAATCATTTTTAGCAGTTTTGCTAAAAATGTTAATTAGCATGTTAACATGCTAGCATGCTAACTATGCTAGCCATGTGACTTAGTTAACTTAGCTAATCATTTTTAGCAGTTTTGTTAAAAATGCTAACTAACATGTTAACTATGCTAACCATGTGACTTAGCTAACTTAGCTAATCATTTTTAGCAGTTTTGTTAAAAATGCTAACTAGCATGCTAATATGCTAGCATGCTAACATGCTAGCATGCTAACTATGCTAACCATGCTAACTAGCTACAGTGGGTAGGAGTCATAGTTGATGACAAGTAACAGTTACAATGGCTAAACAGTTAAAAAGTTCAGTAGTTTAAAGGGTTAAATTGTTTAACAGTGAAATATTGTAGTGAGGACTTTTATTTTGAAACAGTTTTTGGCAGAGGAAGCAGTTGAACAGGATGTGTAGTCTTAATAGGGCCAGTTTGTATGCTTAAAGCCTGAGACTGGCAGTTGAGATCCAGGTGGCCTGAACACCTGGCATAGGATTCAAATGGTTAAATTATTTGCTAGGTAGATGAGGTTTAATATAGTTGGAATGACAACTAGGTAGATGAGGTTTAATATAGTTGGAATGACTGAACTAGGTAGATGAGGTTTAATATAGTTGGAATGACTGAACTAGGTAGATGAGGTTTAATATAGTTGGAATGACTGAACTAGGTAGATGAGGTTTAATATAGTTGGAATGACTGAACGGTTAAATAGGTGGATAGTGTAAAAGGTTAAATTATTTGCTAGGTAGATGAGGTTTAATATAGTTGGAATGACTGAACTAGGTAGATGAGGTTTAATATAGTTGGACTGACTGAACAGTCAAATAGGTGGATAGTGTAAAAGGTTAGCCTGAGAAACTGATAGGGTGCAGGTGGCCTGGCCTCTCCTGATTCTAATTGCTTAACGGCAGTCTTAATAGAGCCATATTGTATGCTTAAAGCCTGAGACAGAGTATATAGTTTAAAAGTTAAATGTAGATAGTGTAATGGATGTTGATAGACAGAAAGTAGAATGGATGTTGATAGGCAGATTGTTTAATTGATGTTGATGAATAGTTTAATGGGTGGATGAGTGAATGGTTTGAAGAGGATGAATGGATAGAAAGTTGGATGAAATGTGTCTTATATCCTTGTAGAATGTAGAGACACAGAGAGAGTTGGTCTAGTTCAGTAGAAAGCAGTTGATACAGGTGCAATCAGTTGAACTGATTCTTTGATGGGGCCTAGATGAGCAGCTGGAAGATGATACAGGTGCAAATCAAGTTAATTACTCCATTGTGATGTCATCAGCCCATGTTAAGTCTATGGGGATTTTATAAAAGTTAATAATTAATAGTTTAAAAAGTATAAAAGTTACAAAGATGAAAAATACAAAGCCTACATGTCCTAAGTAAGACCTACGTAACATAGTTTGAATGAAGTTTCTACGTTAAATGGTTGAAGCTGCATTAGCTACGTTAGAAGAAGAATAATAAGAACTAGAAAAGCATTTCCTGAAGGAAATACAGTGCATGAAAATGCAAAAAATATGATGTAAAATATCATACAGAGTAAAAACAAACTATATTGGTTGCTAGGTAGATGAGGTTTAATATAGTTGGAGTGACTGAACAGTTAAATAGGTGGATAATACTTAACTTAGTTAACTTAGCTAATGTTTTCATTTTTAGTAGTTATGCTAACTAGCATGTTAGCAATGCTAACATTCTAACTATGTTAACCATGTGACTTAGCTAACCTAGCTAATCATTTTTAGCAGTTTTGCTAACTATGCTAACTAGCATGTTAACATGCTAGCATGCTAACTATGCTAACCATGTGACTTAGCTAACTTAGCTAATCATTTTTAGCAGTTTTGTTAAAAATGCTAACTATCATGCTAACATGCTAGCATGCTAACTATGCTAACCATGTGACTTAGCTAACTTAGCCAATCATTTTTAGCAGTTTTGATAAAAATGCTAACTATCATGCTAACATGCTAGCATGCTAACTATGCTAACCATGTGACTTAGCTAACTTAGCTAATCATTTTTAGCAGTTTTGCTAAAAATGCTAACTAGCATGCTAACATGTTAGCATGCTAACTATGCTAACCAAGTTACTTAGCTAACTTAGCTAACTAGCTACAGTGGGTAGGAGTCATAGTTGATGACAAGTAACAGTTACAATGGCTGAACAGTTAAAAAGTTCAGTAGTTTAAATGCTCTTCAAGACTGCTTTGACACAACAGACTGGGAAATGTTTAAGCAGGCAGCCACTTACAACAACCAGACAGACATAGAGGAGTATACAGACACTGTAACCTCTTACATCACCAAGTGCATCGATGATGTGACCCACACAAAAGACATCATCACTCGGGCTAACTGGAAGCCATGGCTGACAGGGGATGTCCTCAGGCTGCTGAGGGCCAGAGACAAAGCCTACAGAGCTGGGGATGAAACTGGCATGAGAACAGCGAGAGCCAACCTGTCCCGTGGCATCAAGGAAGCAAAAAAGGAATACACTCACAAGATAACCACCCACTTCAAAGACAGCAGGAACGCACAAAGCCTATGGCAGGGCATTCAGGCCCTCACGGACTACAAGCCCGCGCCACAGAGCTGCGAGAGCAACATCCCTCTGCTCAACAACCTGAACCGCTTCTTTGCTCGCTTTGAAGCACAAAACAGCACCTGCCCACAGAAGACCCATCCCCCTCTACATGAGCAGCCCCTGTGCCTCTCTGCCGACAGCGTGAAGAGGACACTTGCTGCTATCAACACCCGTAAGGCAACAGGTCCAGACAACATCCCTGGTCGTGCGCTGAAGGACTGCGCAGGGGAGCTTAAGGATGTCTTCACAGACATCTTTAACACTTCCCTGAAGCAAGCCATCGTCCCATCTTGTTTCAAAGCTGCCACCATCATACCTGTGCCGAAGAAAACTGCTCCATCCTGCTTCAATGACTACCGCCCTGTGGCACTGACACCCATCATCATGAAGTGCTTTGAGCGGCTTGTCATGTCACATATCAAATCCATTCTCCCCCCCACCCTGGACCCCTTCCAGTTTGCATACCGAGCCAAACGGTCTACAGAGGATGCAATCTGCTCTGCCCTCCACCCAGCCCTCACCCACCTGGAAAAAAGAGACTCATATGTGAGATTGCTGTTTATAGACTTCAGTTCTGCATTCAACACCATAATACCACAACAACTCATCTGCAAACTTGACAAACTGGGACTCAGTACCTACCTCTGCAACTGGCTACTGGACTTCCTCTGTCAGAGGCCTCAAGTAGTACGTGTTGGCAACAATACCTCAAGCAGCATCACACTGAGCACAGGGGCCCCCCAAGGCTGCGTGCTCAGTCCGCTGCTCTTCACCCTGCTGACGCATGACTGCACTGCAACCTACAGCAACAATCACATAGTGAAATTTGCTGACGACACAACTCTGGTGGGTCTCATCACCAAGGGCGACGAGACTCAATACAGGTTGGAGGTCGACCATCTGACCACGTGGTGCAGGGACAACAACCTCCTGCTGAACGTCAGCAAGACCAAAGAGATTGTTGTTGACTTCCGGAGAGGTCACACCCAACACCTGCCACTGACCATCGACGGTGCTGTGGTGGAGAGAGCGAGCAGCACCAAATTCCTGGGGGTGCACATCAGTGAAGACCTCTCCTGGACCACCAACACAGCATCACTGGCGAAGAGAGCTCAGCGCCGCCTGTACTTCCTGCGGAAACTCAGGCGAGCAAGTGCTCCACCAGCCATCATGACCACATTCTACCGAGGCACCATTGAGAGCATCCTCTCCAGCTGTATCGCTGTGTGGGGCGGAAGCTGCACTGAATACAACAGGAAAGCCCTGCAGCGCATAGTGAACACAGCTGGAAGGATTATTGGTGCTTCACTCCCCTCCCTGAAGGACATTTACACCACCCACCTCACCCGCAAGGCGACCAAAATTGTGAGTGATGCAAGTCACCCCGCTCACAATCTGTTTGATCTACTGCCCTCTGGGAAGAGGTACAGAAGCCTGCGCTCCCGCACTACCAGACTCACCAACAGCTTCATACACCAAGCTGTTAGGATGCTGAACTCTCTCCCTCCTCTCCCCCCTCCACCCTCAGCTACATAACATCCTGGACATTGGACCCACAAATGGCCGCCTGCACCACTCCACTTGCACACTTGTACACTTTGCAACTTGTTGTTGTTGTCCTGGAAACACAACACTTCTGCTGCTCTTACATAACTTGCACCACTATGCCACTTTATTTCTTACTTAGGTCAAACAGAACTACCTCAGCCTCTTATTGGCCTGACTTTGCACTAGTATTTTATTTTATTGACTGTCTATGCACAATTTCAACCAAATTTTGCTGCTCTTATTTTTTCATTATATGTGCCCTCTTATTTACTTATTTACTTACTTTTTTGTTTACTTGAATGTTATGTTTGTCTGTGGACTTAAAAATTGTTAAAATATGTCTTGTCTCCACCGTGGGATAGTGAGAAACGTAATTTCGATCTCTTTGTATGTCTGGAACATGTGAAGAAATTGACAATAAAGCTGACTTTGACTTTGACTTTGACTTTGACTTTGACTTAAATTGTTTAACAGTGAAATATTGTAGTGAGGACTTTTATTTTGAAACAGTTTTTGGCAGAGGAAGCAGTTGGACAGGATGTGTAGTCTTAATAGGGCCAGTTTGTATGCTTAAAGCCTGAGACTGGCAGTTGATGCAGCTGGCCCGAACACCTGCCATAGGATTCTAATTGCTTAACGGCAGTCTTAATAGAGCCATATTGTATGCTTAAAGCCTGAGACAGAGTATATAGTTTAAAAGTTAAATGTAGATAGTGTAATGGATGTTGATAGACAGAAAGTTGAATGGATGTTGATAGGCAGATTGTTTAATGGATGTTGATGGATAGTTTAATGGGTGGATGAGTGAATGGTTTGAAGAGGATGAATGGATAGAAAGTTGGAGGAAATGTGTCTTATATCCTTGTAGAATGGAGAGACAGAGAGAGTTGGTCTAGTTCAGTAGAAAGCAGTTGATACAGGTGCAATCAGTTGAACTGATTCTTTGATGGGGCCTAGATGAGCAGCTGGAAGATGATACCAGGTGCAAATCAAGTTAATTAGTCCATTGTGATGTCATCAGCCCATGTTAAGTCTATGGGGAAATTTTGAGCAGTTTTTAATTAATAGTTTAAAAAGTATAAAAGTTACAAAGATGAAAAATACAAAGCCCACATGTCATAAGTAAGATCTACGCAACGCAGTTTGAATGAAGTTTCTACGTTAAACGGTTGAAGCTGCATTAACTGCGTTAGAAGAAGAAGAATAACTAGAAAAGCATTTCCTGAAGGAAATACAGTGCATGAAAATGCAAAAATATGATGAGTTCATATGGTTAAATTATTTGCTTGGTAGATAAGGTTTACTATAGTTGGAATGACTGAACAGTTAAATAGGTTGATAATTGAAATGGTTAAATTATTTAGGCAGATAGTTGACGATAACAGTTGGAATGGCTCCAATGTTTGCTAGCAGTTATGCTAACTATGTTAAAGATAATAATGTTAACCAAGTAACTATGCTAACTAGCATGCTAACAATGTTAAAATGTTAACTATGCTAACCATAGGACTTAGCTTACCTAGCTAATCATTTTTATTAGTTATGATAACTATGCTAATTAGCATGCTAACATGCTAATTATGTTAACCATGTGACTTAGCTAACTTCGCTAATTATTTTTAACAGTTAAGCTAACTATGCTAACTAGCATGCTAACATGCTAGCATGTTAACTATGCTAACCATGTGACTTAGCTAACTTAGCTAATCATTTTTAGCAGTTTTACAAAAAATGCTAACTAACATGCTAACATGTTAGCATGCTAACTATGGTAACCATGAGACTTAGCTAATCATTTTTAGCAGTTTTCCAAAAAATGCTAACTAGCATGTTAACATGTTAGCATGCTAACTATGCTAACCATGTGACTTAGCTAACTTAGCTAATCATTTTTAGCAGTTTTGTTAAAAATGCTAACTAGCATGCTAACATGCTAGCATGCTAACTATGCTAACAATATGACTTAGCTAACTTAGCTAATCATTTTTAGCAGTTTGCTAAAAATGCTAACTAGCATGCTAACATGCTAATATGCTAGCATGCTAACCATGCTAACTAGCTACAGTGGGTAGGAGTCATAGTTGATGACAAGTAACAGTTACAATGGCTGAACAGTTAAAAAGTTCAGTAGTTTAAAGGGTTAAATTGTTTAACAGTGAAATATTGTAGTGAGGACTTTTATTTTGAAACAGTTTTTGGCAGAGAAAGCAGTTGGACAGGATGTGTAGTCTTAATAGGGCCAGTTTGTATGCTTAAAGCCTGAGAATGGCAGTTGATGCAGCTGGCCCGAACACCTGCCATAGGATTCTAATTGCTTAACGGCTCTATTGTGATGTCATCAGCCCATGTTAAGTCTATGGGGAAATTTTGAACAGTTTTTAATTAATAGTTTAAAAAGTATAAAAGTTACAAAGATGAAAAATACAAAGCCCACATGTCCTAAGTAAGACCTACGCAACGCAGTTTGAATGAAGTTTCTACGTTAAACGGTTGAAGCTGCATTAACTGCGTTAGAAGAAGAAGAAGAAGCCTAGGAAGAACAGTACAGTGCATTTTCATGCACTGTAATAAGAAGAAGAAGCCTAGGAAGAACAGTAGAGTGCATTTTCATGCACTCTAACTAGAAAAGCATTTCCTGAAGGAAATACAGTGCATGAAAATGCAAAAAATATGATGTAAAATATCATACAGAGTAAAAACAAACTATATTGGTTGCTAGGTAGATGAGGTTTAATATAGTTGGAGTAACTGAACAGTTAAATAGGTAGATAGTTTATATGGTTAAATGATTTGCTTGGTAGATAAGGTTTAATATAGTTGGAATGATTGAACAGTTAAATAGGTGGATAATACTTAACTTAGTTAACTTAGCTAATGTTTTCATTTTTAGTAGTTATGCTAACTAGCATGTTAGCAATGCTAGCATGCTAACTATGCTAGCCATTTGACTTAGCTAACTTAGCTATTCATTTTTAGCAGTTTTGTTAAAAATGCTAGCTAACATGCTAGCATGCTAACTATGCTAATCATTTTTAGCAGTTTTGCTAAAAATGCTAATTAGCATGTTAACATGCTAGCATGCTAACTATGCTAGCCATGTGACTTAGTTAACTTAGCTAATCATTTTTAGCAGTTTTGTTAAAAATGCTAACTAACATGCTAACATGCTAACTATGCTAACCATGTGACTTAGCTAACTTAGCTAATCATTTTTAGCAGTTTTGTTAAAAATGCTAACTAGCATGCTAATATGCTAGCATGCTAACATGCTAGCATGCTAACTATGCTAACCATGCTAACTAGCTACAGTGGGTAGGAGTCATAGTTGATGACAAGTAACAGTTACAATGGCTGAACAGTTAAAAAGTTCAGTAGTTTAAAGGGTTAAATTGTTTAACAGTGAAATATTGCAGTGAGGACTTTTATTTTGAAACAGTTTTTGGCAGAGGAAGCAGTTGGACAGGATGTGTAGTCTTAATAGGGCCAGTTTGTATGCTTAAAGCCTGAGACTGGCAGTTGATGCAGCTGGCCCGAACACCTGCCATAGGATTCTAATTGCTTAACGGCAGTCTTAATAGAGCCATATTGTATGCTTAAAGCCTGAGACAGAGTATATAGTTTAAAAGTTAAATGTAGATAGTGTAATGGATGTTGATAGACAGAAAGTTGAATGGATGTTGATAGGCAGATTGTTTAATGGATGTTAATGGATAGTTTAAGGGGTGGATGAGTGAATGGTTTGAAGAGGATGAATGGATAGAAAGTTGGAGGAAATGTGTCTTATATCCTTGTAGAATGGAGAGACAGAGAGAGTTGGTCTAGTTCAGTAGAAAGCAGTTGATACAGGTGCAATCAGTTGAACTGATTCTTTGATGGGGCCTAGATGAGCAGCTGGAAGATGATACCAGGTGCAAATCAAGTTAATTAGTCCATTGTGATGTCATCAGCCCATGTTAAGTCTATGGGGACATTTTGAGCAGTTTTTAATTAATAGTTTAAAAAGTATAAAAGTTACAAAGATGAAAAATACAAAGCCCACATGTCATAAGTAAGACCTACGCAACGCAGTTTGAATGAAGTTTCTACGTTAAACGGTTGAAGCTGCATTAACTGCGTTAGAAGAAGAATAAGAAGAAGAAGAAGAAGAAGAAGAAGAAGAAGCCTAGGAAGAACAGTAGAGTGCATTTTCATGCACTCTAATAAGAAGAAATCGGATAACAGTAGATTGCATTTTCATGCACTCTAACTAGAAATGCAATTCCAAGGAATTACCAGTGCATGAAAATGCTAAAGTTGTGATGTAAAATATCATGTATAGTTAAAACAGATAATACAGAGATGGTTACTACGGTGATGCTAGGATAGACATGGTGGTTGCATAGCTTAATAAAAGTTAGACTGTTTAAAAGCTGAATGTAGATAGTTTAAACGTTGTTGATAGACAGTAGATAGTTTAAAAGTTGTTGATAGACAGCTAGTTTAATAGATAGTTTAATGATAGTTTAAAAGTAGACCGTTTAAAAGTTGAAGGTAAATAGTTTAAAAGTTGTTGACAGACTGGAAGTTTAATGAATGTTGATATTCAAATAGTTTAATGGCTGTGTATAGGTAGATATTTGATAATAACTGAAAGTTGGAATGGCTCTAATGTTTGCTAGCAGTTATGCTAAGATTTTTAACTATGCTAACCATGCTACTTAGCTAATGTTTTATAGCAGTGCTATCAATGCTAACCTGCTAACCATGCTACTTAGCTAACGTTTTCTAGCAGTTTAATGAATGTTGATATTCAAATAGTTTAAAGGTTGTGTATAGGTAGATATTTGACGATAACTAAAAGTTGGAATGGCTCTAATGTTTGCTAGCAGTTATGCTAAGATTTTTAATTCTGCTAACCATGCTACTTAGCTAATGTTTTATAGCAGTGTTAGCAATACTAACATGCTAACCATGTTACTTAGCTAACCTAGCTAATCATTTTTAGCAGTTTTGTTAAAAATGTTAACTAGCATGCTAACTATGCTAACCATGTTACTTAGCTAACCTAGCTAATCATTTTTAGCAGTTTTGTTAAAAATGCTAACTACCATGCTAATATGCTAACAATGCTAAGCATGTGACTTAGCTAACCTAGCTAATCATTTTTAGCAGTTTTGTTAAAAATGTTAACAATGTTAACATGCTAACTTTATTAAGCATGCTAACTAGCTACAGTGGGTAGGAGTCATAGTTGATGAAAAGTGTTGACATAGTTGATGACAAGTTAAAAGTTGTTGATAGACAGCTAGTGAATGTATATAGTTTAAAAGTTTAAAAGTTGAATGTAGATAGTTTAAAAGTTGAAGATAGACAGCTAGTTAAATAGATAGTTTAAAAGTAGACCGTTTAAAAGTTGAATGTAAAAAGTTCAGTAGTTTAATGGGTTACATTGTTTAACAGTGGATTATTGTAGTGAGGACTTTTATTTTGAAACAGTTTTGGGCAAAGGAAACAGTTGAATAGGATGTGTAGTCTTAATTGACCCAGATTGTATGCTTAAAGCCTGAGGCTGCAGGTGGCCTGAACACCTGCCATAGGATTCTAATTGCTTAATGGCCGTATTAAAAAGTATAAAAGTTTCAAAGTTGAAAAGACATAGCAGCTTTGTCCGTTTGAATACCTACGTTACAAAGTTTGAATGAAGTTTCTAAGTTAAACTGTTAAAGAGAAATAGCGTACGGAAAAAGTGGTAAGCGGAATAATAATAATAAGAAGTTGCCTAGGAAGAACAGTACAGTGCATTTTCATGCACTGTAACTAGAAATGCAATTCCAAGGAATTACCAGTGCATGAAAATGCTAAAGTTGTGATGTAAAATATCATGTATAGTTAAAACAGATAATACAGAGATGGTTACTACGGTGATGCTAGGATAGACATGGTGGTTGCATAGCTTAATAAAAGTTGATAGTTTAAAAGTAGACTGTTTAAAAGCTGAATGTAGATAGTTTAAAAGTTGTTGATAGACAGTAGATAGTTTAAAAGTTGTTGATAGACAGCTAGTTTAATAGATAGTTTAATGATAGTTTAAAAGTAGACCGTTTAAAAGTTGAAGGTAAATAGTTTAAAAGTTGTTGACAGACTGGAAGTTGAATGAATGTTGATATTCAAATAGTTTAATGGCTGTGTATAGGTAGATATTTGACGATAACTGAAAGTTGGAATGGCTCTAATGTTTGCTAGCAGTTATGCTAAGATTTTTAACTATGCTAACCATGTTACTTAGCTAATGTTTTATAGCAGTGCTATCAATGCTAACCTGCTAACCATGCTACTTAGCTAACGTTTTCTAGCAGTTTAATGAATGTTGATATTCAAATAGTTTAATGGCTGTGCATAGGTAGATATTTGACGATAACTGAAAGTTTGAACGGCTCTAATGTTTGCTAGCAGTTATGCTAAGATTTTAAATTCTGTTAACCATGCTACTTAGCTAATGTTTTATAGCAGTGCTAGCAATGCTAACCATGCTACTTAGCTAAATTAACTAACATTTTCTAGCAGTTTTGCTAAACATGCTAACTATGCTAAAACATTAGCATGCTAAGTATGTTAACCATGTTACTTAGCTAACTTAGCTAATCATTTTTAGCAGTTTTGCTAACTATGCTAACTAGCATGTTAACTATGCTAACCATGTTACTTAGCTAACCTAGCTAATCATTTTTAGCAGTTTTGTTAAAAATGCTAACAATGTTAACATGCTAACTTTGTTAACCATGCTAACTAGCTACAGTGGGTAGGAGTCATAGTTGATGAAAAATGTTGACATAGTTGATGACAAGTTAAAAGTTGTTGATAGACAGCTAGTGAATGTATATAGTTTAAAAGTTGAATGTAGATAGTTTAAAAGTTGTTGATAGACAGCTAGTTTAATAGATAGATAGTTTAATGATAGTTTAAAAGTAGACCGTTTAAAAGTTGAATGTAAAAAGTTCAGTAGTTTAATAGGTTACATTGTTTAACAGTGGATTATTGTAGTGAGGACTTTTATTTTGAAACAGTTTTGGGCAGAGGAAACTGTTGAATAGGATGTGTAGTCTTAATTGACCCAGATTGTATGCTTAAAGCCTGAGGCTGCAGGTGGCCTGAACACCTGCTATAGGATTCCAATTGCTTAACGGCTGTATTATGATGTCACAATCGGCAATGTTAAGTCTATGGGGATTTTTAAAAAGTTTTTCTTTAATAGTTTAAAAAGTATAAAAGTTTCAAAGTCGAAAAGACATAGCAGCTTCGTCCGTTTGAATACCTACGTTACAAAGTTTGAATGAAGTTTCTAAGTTAAACTGTTCAAGACAAATAGCGTACGGAAAAAGTGCCCCCCCCCCCCCCCCCCATAAACCAGTTCTGATTCAGAGTTGCCAAGACCTCATGTTCTTGGAGGTCCTGAGCTTTGCTAGAGGTAGATGGCTGGTCCTGGCTGAGGATTCTCCCTGGCCTCTCTGAGTCATACATCAAGGTAACCTCTCTCTCCCTGACCTTAGTGCAATCCATTGCCTCTTCTTTATAGATAATAAAATATAAACAAACATTAGTAGTTAATTAACAATGTTAATATGCAAAAAAAAAAAAAACATTACTTACCACTATCTGCAGCCACTCTACAGTAGTCATGTTCTTTCAGAACCATCTCTGTGTCAATGATGACCTGGGGACTCTCTTGGGAGGCATATGTGGTGAACTGTAGTAGGAAGGTGTCAAGGTCTTGTCTTTTCGGAGTTGTTAAACATTAGTCCTGTGGCTACGGCCCGATATTCACATTCGAACTGGACAGAATCAGGATTGTCACGATTACCGCCACGAGCTGAAACAAACATATATATGTGTATGGCAAGGTGAATACAGAACACTGGTATATAGTATATAATTGAGTACAACATTGATGTTATATACCTCTAATGGATGAGTATGCATTATGTATTGAGTACAGCATTGATGTTATATACCTCTAATGGATGAGGTTGATTGAAGGTTGATTCAGCCGATTGGTCAACAGATAAGACACCTGATGACGTTCACGGATATCCCTCCAGAGCATTTTGAGGCACAAGATGTTATGTTGCCATGGGAGCTGCTTGGTTCCGGGGGGAGCACCAATAAGCCTCAGACGGGGGAGCCACTCTATACATTGATCAAATGGTCAGACGGGGGAGCCACTCTATACATTGATCAAATGGAAAATGTGCGGATACATCAGAGAGGGCAGACTTAAGCTTGCGAGAATCCTTGAGGCGCTGGGAGTTGAAGCAGTCGAAGAGGCCATCAAAGTTTTCGCAGGATTTGGCAACTGCCATGTAGTTTCTCAGTGGTTGGGCTTTGAGTTGCTTTATCTGTGCCAGTGTCTTAATTCCTACAGCAACTGAGTGACTCAAGACCTGTGTAGCAAACCTTACTCTCATTGAGGCAAAAGGAGGGAGATAAACATGCTTCTTTGTGAGACGGCAACACATTTGGATCTCCTGTCTGCTGTCGTAAGCATATAGATCCTCCAGAACAGCCCAGGTGATTTCATCTCCATCCAATTCAAAGCCACGGTTATGCCAGTTGTTGCGTATGTTTTTTATCAAATGAGGTGGATCCCACAGGCAAAACACTTTGATGTTGTCAACCTCAAAGTATGGCTGTTCCTTTGTCACCCCAAGGTGAGCAAGCATTGCGTGATTGCCAGCACCCTGGTCACAGATGAAGACTATGCACTCCATTCCAGCCTTCCTCAGCTCACACATTCCCTCAAGGAGCAATGATTGAAGCCGGGAATGTGTTATGGGCCCACTTGTAAAGCAATAGCCAAACAGTTGCTTCCACTTCTGGAAAAGGCCTCTTACCATGAACGCTGAGGCATAGTTGGCCACAAACGGACTACGGTGACTTTTCCCCAGATCCTCAAAGCCTTTAATCAGTCCCTCCAGGAATTCGCGATGTTGCGATCGCAACAATTATTTGCGATTTGCAATTTTGTCCAAACACTGCAACTTTTTCGCAAATTTGACCAATCATCATGGTTTCCCCGTGAAATTTCACCTACCACAACAGCCCCTCGCGCAGAATATTGACTCAGATGCCACACTCACTTCTGCAGACACCAGAGACTGCCCTATAACTTGTTCACTCCTCTGTAGTTTTGATGACAATAAATAGAAGGCTAACATTAATGATCTGCTTTACTTGCATCTGTCATCTCAACCTAGTGTTGCTAACCTGCCTAAGCTATGAAAGTAAGTTAATTAAGGCCTACTTGGTTTACTGACATTTGAGTAGGCTACAATATGCAACCCATTGGCAAACGTTTACACCTGGAGATGTCCTTTTAGCTCGTGTCATGTTTGCTAGCTTGTGGGTTCAGTTTGTGTAGTGCAGTGCTACCAAAACCATAGAAATGAATAACATTTACCTCTTCTGTGATCCAAGAATGATTTCATACGAGTTATTTTTTAACATTTATTTTAACTAATGACATAGAAAACATCCCGAATTCTATCCACATATCGTAATGCACTATGCAAGAAGTTATTTCCAGTCGTAGCCGAACACAGTGAGATGCAAGCGTTCCAATCCACTTAGATATGTTATTACGCTACTCTCACGTCCTTAAAGTGGCAGGCAGTCAATTAGACTTACACACCACCAATGTAATAACATTAAAGAAAAGTGTAGTCTAATAGTTTAAATCAATATGAAATTACTAGTTGGCTATTAGTAATTATGCAAGTCACAGAATATGAATTATTAAAAAGATATGAACTTGAATTACAACATATATGAATGTATTGAAACATATGACATTATGCCATCTCTTTAGGGCAGGGTTTCTCAAACTGTTTCAGACGAAGGACCACTTAACCAATAAAAAAGAAATGCACGGACTACCTAGCTAAAAAAAAAAAAAAGATTAGACCTACTATTAGCCTACACAATAGGCCTACTCACTGAACCACCTTGCTTATTGTCTTTGCACTTTAGTTATTGTAAGTTGGTTCAATATTGCAAACAACTCATCTATATTATATTTTACCACGTCTGCTCGCGGACCACTTGGGATAGCTTGCGGACCATCAGTGGTCCCCGGACCACACTTTGAGAAACACTGATTTAGGGGGCTGTCTTTTTTGGACAGTTCTACGAAAGGTTATACTGCTTTGTGAATTACCCCAGTCAAAGTATTTACACAAATAAAGTAGGCCTACTTTGATTTTCTGTAACCCTTACTATTTACCTTTACTTATCCTTTTTAATAAGCATCGAGATAATACTTTTGGTCTTACTAACCTTAATTACCCTCAATTAAAAAATTATTTTAAAAAAAATCGCAACTATTTTTGCAATTTTCACTTCCTCTCGCAATTTCTTCGCAACAAACAGCTAAAAACGCTGCAACTTCCATCGCAATTTTTTGGAAAAGTTGTCGCGAAATCAGGCATTTTAGATCGCAACAATCTCAAAAAATCCTCGCGAAATCCTGGAGGGACTGTTTAATTATATCTGCAGGCTCATCATAATGGACTGCCTGTCTGAGGGACATCTCATCTGTGATGATGGCACATACCTTGTCCCTGGGCGTCATGGTCTCCATAGCCTTTTTTATGGTGGACAGAATGCTTTGATTAAAGCCAGTTTTGAAATTGAGAGACTTAATAACCTTCTGCAGTGTGCGGACAGATGGCATCGAAAAGACTTTGCAGAGTAGCCGATAGCACTTAGGACTGGCATGCAGGAGAGACAAAAAAAAGGCTTTGTCTTGAACGGTCCGAACGAAAACCATTAGCCTTGCGCTGGCACATCCGTAGCTGAGTGCTGAAAAAAGGACTTGGCTGGTAATAGTCTCTTCAGTTCACTCATCACACCCGTCTTGCTGGTCTTCTGGCCAGTGAAGTCCCTTACTTTTGCCTTCAGCTTACATATCTGCGACTTCAGAGACCTGATATGCATAGCATGTTTTTTAGTAGCTGCAATCAGGTCTGATTGCATTGGTGGTGGTAATAAAGGTCTATCTGGTGACGAAGGTGGTGATGAAGGACCTGCGACGGCATCATCAGGCAAGCTATGTTCTTCAAAAATTGGACGAGTGGTGTGACTCTGTTTCCCTGTAAAATAAAGCACATCGTTTGTAACTTAGATCATAAGTGAATCATTTTACAGCAAAAAAGCATTCAATCATTCAACAGCAGAACAAGGTGTTTGATACTATTTGATAGACATTAAGACTGAGATAGACATTAAGACTGAGAATAAGTCAACCTGTAACATAATGTAGACTCTTACGTGTCTTTGGTGGCAACTCCTGGCGTGTCTTTGGTGGTTTTCTCTTTTGCTCTATGTCCAGTGGTGGTGGTGGGTTAGGGGCATTAACCATAGTGGGCACTGCATTCCAGTTCAATCCTGCATGGCTGTTTTTATAATAAAATATTTGTTTCTAAAATATATTTCAATATGAGTACTGTATGATTATATACTATTACTATATTCACAATTATGCATACACATCTGATGGCCTTTTAAACTGGCACACCTTCAAAATGTTATGCATAATTTCATTAAAAATCCGTTTACAGTTTTCACACCAGCCAGTCAAACATGTTGGCAGATTAAGTAATAGTTATTCCATATAATGGCTTTACAGAAAGGCATTTTTGTATAGACTATTACACTATTGCAAAGACAATGAAACAATTTATTTGCGTGTGTGTGCGTACGTAGGCTACCTAGTGTGAGAGTGCTTGTTTGCGTATTTTGCGGATGATGCACGCCGGGATGTATCTCAATCATGTGATCTAACATCGCCAATGAGGCGGAACTTGACAGATATTACATTCCACCTGTTACTGCTGGGCTGGCTGGCCTTTACCAAAGACTATACTCTTTCCGTTCACTTTCCGGAGGTACACCTAACTAACTGTCGGTATCGTTGACGTTAACTTTACTGGAGCTGAAGAAACTTCAATGGGATCATTAATCGGATTATCATAAGGTTCGTCAGAGTGGATATTGCCTTCAAGGGAGCAGGTAGGCTACAATGTTTGCTAATGGCTAACGTTACCTACTCAGTACGTTGACGTTAATTTAGGGATATAATGAATTAATAAAGCGGCCATTTGCCAGGTTAGGTGTTCATTTTAAGTCCATTTCGAGTCTTGACTCAATTTCGACCAAATACGTTAGCTAACTTGTTGCGGTTATGGCATAGTTTTAACTTACGTTAACGTTACAGCACCTGTTGACTTGTTCCCTTGTTAGCTAGCTCACTTCAATAACTAATAAAAAAAAAAACTACTTTTATGACACCATACCTCTCTGGATCTTTGGGGAATCTATGAAATGCTAGTTCATTGGTTGTACATTGGGAGTTATTGCAGTTGATGGCAGAACACTGTTTTCTTTGTTTCCAATTATTTCCAGACATAATGTTAATGTTGTATCTATATCTGTTGTGCTACTGCTAACGGTAAAGCATAGCCTAGCAGCGCGTAGCGCTCTAGAACCTTTGCTAGCAACCGTCTCTGGTTCAGTCCAAAATGGTGAAAGCGCGACAACAGCGTCATCTAGTGATTGTTGTCAAAAACGGCAACGAAGTTTCGCCTCTTGTTACTTCTATACTCTTTGCTAATATTGACACACACACACACACCTCCTGGCCCCAGTCACAAACCCAGAGAGGCTCATTTTAGCTCCTCCCACATGGGGGAAGCTGCATTTTCAGCATATTGATAATTGTGCTGTTAGCACAGCTCTGTACACCCAAAGATCATAATCATGAGAGAAAGAGAGAGAGAGAGAGAAAGAGGGAGAGAGAGAAAGCGAGGGGAAGAGAGAGAGGGAGAGAGAGAGAGATAAGAAGAGAGAGAAAGAAAGAGGGGGGGAGAGAGATAAAAAGATAGGGAGAGAGAGATAAAAAGAGAGGAAAGAAAGAAAGAGGGAGAGAGGCAGATGTTGGACTGTGTTAATGGGGCTGCAGTGGTGCTGGTGCTTTTGTTATTCTTGTCCTTGCAGACTTGTCCAGGAGGGAGAGGAGGGGAGGGACTCATTCAGATCACACACAAACACACAGACACACACACACACACACAGGTTTAAGTGTAGGGCTTAGTTAACCTAATGCTGTACATGGGTTTAACTGTAGGCCTTAGTTAACCAAGTGCTGTACATGGGTTTAGGTGTCGGGCTTAGTTAACCAAGTGCACACACACACACACACACACACACACACATGGGTTTAAGTGTAGGCCTTAGTTAACCAAGTGCTGTACATGGGTTTAAGTGTAGGGCTTAGTTAACCAAGTGCACACACACACACACACACACACACACGGGTTTAAGTGTAGGCCTTAGTTAACCAAGTGCGGTACATGGGTTTAAGGGCTTGTTTATAGAGTGGAGTATATAGACACATCATAAGCTTGATACAAACTGCAGAGACTGAGTCATTGTCTTCCACCATAGGTAACCATAGGTAAGTACTCTGGTCAGCATTTTACAAAAATCAGACAAAAACAACTTTAGGGGACATATGCAGATTTGTGTGAGTTCATTACAGCAAAGAATTAAGTACAGAAATAAGCTTGTAAACAATGTGGTCCAGGGGTGGTCATGAGGCTGGAGAGGTCCAGGATCAGAAGACGGAGCAGAACAGGAGAGGTCCAGAGGAGCAGAACAGGAGAGGTCCAGAGGAGCAGAACAGGAGAGGTCCAGAGGAGCAGAACAGGAGAGGTCCAGAGGAACAGAACAGGAGAGGTCCAGAGGAGCAGAACAGGAGAGGTCCAGAGGAACAGAACAGGAGAGGTCCAGAGGAGCAGAACAGGACAGGAGAGGTCCAGAGGAGCAGAACAGGAGAGGTCCAGAGGAGCAGAACAGGAGAGGTCCAGAGGAGCAGAACAGATGCAGAGAGGCATGAGGAGCAGAACAGATGCAGAGAGGCATGAGGAGCAGAACAGATGCAGAGAGGCATGAGGAGCAGAACAGGAGAGGTCCAGAGGAACAGAAGACGGAGCAGAACAGGAGAGGTCCAGAGGAGCAGAACAGGAGCAGAGAGGCATGAGGAGCAGAACAGGAGCAGAGAGGCATGAGGAGCAGAACAGATGCAGAGAGGCATGAGGACGAGGACAGATGCAGAGAGGCATGAGGACGAGGACAGATGCAGAGAGGCATGAGGACGAGGACAGATGCAGAGAGGCATGAGGAACAGAACAGATGCAGAGAGGCATGAGGAGCAGAACAGGAGCAGAGAGGCATGAGGAGCAGAACAGATGCAGAGAGGCATGAGGAGCAGAACAGGAGAGGTCCAGAGGAGCAGAACAGATGCAGAGAGGCATGAGGAGCAGAACAGATGCAGAGAGGCATGAGGAGCAGAACAGGAGCAGAGAGGCATGAGGAGCAGAACAGGAGCAGAGAGGCATGAGGACGAGGACGGAGCAGAGAGGCATGAGGACGAGGACGCAACACCGAATCATAGAAATAAGCAAAAGCAGAAGGAATGGAACAGAACTGAAAAAGACGAGATAATAACCGTTCTGTTGATGTCTGTTGTTATTGTTGTTGTTGTTGTTGTTGTGAGAGCACCTTGGTTGCCTGGTGCCCCGGTGGCATGTGTGCAGTAATCAGAGTCACAAGGATGGGCAGTTGGCTCCATCAGCCATGTTTGGCAGCCCCTCTGCTCTGCTCTAATCTCAAACACATGATGGAGGGCCACCACATCTCTGCCTGCCTGTCTTCCTGTGTGTGTCCCAGCCTGTCTTCCTGTGTGTGTCCCAGCCTGTCTTCCTGTGTGTGTCCCAGCCTGTCTTCCTGTGTGTGTCCCAGCCTGTCTTCCTGTGTGTGTCCCTGTCTTCCTGTGTGTCTGTCTGCCTGCTTGCGTGTGTGCTTGTCTGTCTGTCTGTCTGCGTGTGTCCCCGTCTGCCTGCGTGCGTGTGTGCGCTGGTTTCCCTCACATGGCCCTACTGAACCCCCTATGAGGTCACCCCCTTGTCTCCCACCAGCCTATGAGGTCACCCCCTCGTCTCCCACCTTTACGTAAGCTTACTGTAAGTTTATGCACTTGACCTTAAAAAGCGGAGGTCATGTTTCATAATTCTTGTGTAAGGCGAGAAGGAGACTAGGCTTTGGTTGACAACACACGGATCAGTTGACACTAGGAGAGCAAGCAAAGAATGCGATCTGGGACAGTTTTTTGTTGATAAAACAATATTTTGGGAAGAAAGTGCACATTTCTGTTTTTCTAAAAAAAAAAAAGGGAAAAAAACACTGGGTGTCAGTTGAATCAAAAACAACAAGCCCTCTCTCGGAGCAGCGCAGAAAGATTGAGACACTGCAGTCCACTCCCCTCAGTGGCCTACTGTACACATTCAGTGTGTTAGGGGAACGCAAGCTGTGCATAATTCATCAGAACAGGCTGGCCTCATCGGGGGCCAGATAGCTGAGCCCACTGGTGCAGGTGTGGGCCGGATCTGGCCCACACGAGGCTCTAAGCTCTGACATTGTCATTAATATGAGGAGAGCTGTAGGGCCAGAGCAACATGTGTAAGCAATTCAAATGTTGTTGATTTCAGGCTGTTTCCTTTACTGCGGAGAGCCTTGTTGATTTCAGGCTGTTTCCTTTACTGCGGAGTGTCTTGAGAAAGCCCAGAGTCTCGACCGCTTCTACCTATGCACCCCCCCCACCCCCCGAAAAAAACAAGGCCAACACGAGACACGAGGTGCCAAAGATATGACAAGTCGCCGAACGCCTCCAAATGTAAACGCTAAAATGGAGATTAGCGTTAGAGTTGGAGGTCAGCGAGGTCGGCTTCGCTAGAGAGGCAGGAAGCCGTCTGACTCACATCGTCTTTGGGCTCGGGGGGAACGGGAGGAGCGAGAGCAGCACAGGAAGGCGAGCGCGGCGGGGCGAACGCGGCGGGGCTGGCTCCAGTGGCGAGGCCTCTGCCCGACGGTGGCGCTCCGGAGAGGGCATCTCCATATGGAAGCGGTTAGCGTGTTAGCGTGCTCATTAGCCCAAGCTGTGTGAAGCACAGCCGGAGTGACACTCGCCCGTAAAATCACCAAGTGGAGCAGTCGCAGCAAAATGCGTCTGGCTGAGGCGAAGAACCTCGCACACGCGGCAACATTTCTCACTGGGGAATCAGCAAAACACAAACCACATCCTTACACCATTAAACTTTTATTGAAGCATTTGATTTACACGGATGCTTTACATGGATACATTTATATGCTACTGCATGGACCATGCTGTGCAACATCTTCATTTGACTTTATTATAGTTAAATCCCTATAGTTAAATCATATCCAGTCTATATCTTTATTATTGTTAAATCATATCCAGTCCTTATATCTTTATTATTGTTAAATCCCTATGGTTAAATCATATCCAGTCCTTTCTTTTCCGATGTAGTACACCTGCATTCTTCCTGATCCATTAAACATGACCGTTTTGTTGCTATCCCCCCCCCCCCCTGTAGCCAAGGCAACCATAACAAACAGCACTGGAGCCCCAGAGATCACGCAGCCCCGTGTGGACCTGGTCACTGCTGGCTCCCTGTGTTATGTTCAGTTATGTTTTATAGGCCATGTCCAGCCCCGAGTTTGCTCCCATCAGCAACGAGTTCCACTGGACCATAGCACAGCTCCCAGTGGACCATAGCACAGTGGACCATAGCACAGCTCCCAGTGGACCATAGCACAGTGGACCATAGCACAGCTCACAGTGGACCATAGCACAGCTCCCAGTGGACCATAGCACAGTGTACCATAGCACAGCTCCCAGTGGACCATAGCACAGCTCACAGTGGACCATAGCACAGCTCCCAGTGGACCATAGCACAGTGGACCATAGCACAGCTCCCAGTGGACCATAGCACAGCTCACAGTGGACCATAGCACAGTGGACCATAGCACAGCTCCCAGTGGACCATAGCACAGTGGACCATAGCACAGTGGACCATAGCACAGCTCCCAGTGGACCATAGCACAGTGGACCATAGCACAGCTCCCAGTGGACCATAGCACAGCTCACAGTGGACCATAGCACAGTGGACCATAGCACAGCTCCCAGTGGACCATAGCACAGTGGACCATAGCACAGCTCCCAGTGGACCATAGCACAGCTCACAGTGGACCATAGCACAGTGGACCATAGCACAGCTCCCAGTGGACCATAGCACAGTGGACCATAGCACAGCTCCCAGTGGACCATAGCACAGTGGACCATAGCACAGCTCTCCCATACTGTAGATAGTACTGCCACCTTTAGAGTGGAGATCAGGTCTAGATAGCACTGCCACCTTTAGAGTGGAGATCAGGTCTAGATAGCACTGCCACCTTTATAGTGGAAATCAGGTCTACTGTAGATAGCACTGCCACCTTTAGAGTGGAGATCAGGTCTACTGTACATAGCACTGCCACCTTTAGAGTGGAGATCAGGTCTACTGTACATAGCACTGCCACCTTTATAGTGGAGATCAGGTCTAGATAGCACTGCCCCCTTTAGAGTGGAGATCAGGTCTACTGTAGATAGCACTGCCACCTTTAGAGTGGAGATCAGGTCTACTGTACATAGTACTGCCACCTTTAGAGTGGAGATCAGGTCTAGATAGCACTGCCACCTTTAGAGTGGAAATCAGGTCTACTGAGGTCTACTGTAGATAGCACTGCCACCTTTAGAGTGGAGATCAGGTCTAGATAGCACTGCCACCTTTAGAGTGGAGATCAGGTCTAGATAGCACTGCCACCTTTATAGTGGAAATCAGGTCTACTGTAGATAGCACTGCCACCTTTAGAGTGGAGATCAGGTCTACTGTACATAGCACTGCCACCTTTAGAGTGGAGATCAGGTCTACTGTACATAGCACTGCCACCTTTATAGTGGAGATCAGGTCTAGATAGCACTGCCCCCTTTAGAGTGGAGATCAGGTCTACTGTAGATAGCACTGCCACCTTTAGAGTGGAGATCAGGTCTACTGTACATAGTACTGCCACCTTTAGAGTGGAGATCAGGTCTAGATAGCACTGCCACCTTTAGAGTGGAAATCAGGTCTACTGAGGTCTACTGTAGATAGCACTGCCACCTTTAGAGTGGAGATCAGGTCTAGATAGCACTGCCACCTTTAGAGTGGAGATCAGGTCTAGATAGCACTGCCACCTTTAGAGTGGAGATCAGGTCTACTGAGGTCTACTGTAGATAGCACTGCCACCTTTAGAGTGGAGATCAGGTCTAATCATGTGAAGCTAAACAATTGTGCTACAACTGAAGCAAAATACTCTTTGAAGCATTCACTTAGCCTGGAGCATTCACTTAGCCTGGAGCATTCATTTAGCCTGGAGCCATCGTCTTGTCAGATACATCCTGACCAGAAGCCTATCAGCAACTGATGAGTAATATATCAAGTATTCCGGGAGATCCATGGCCTCATTTCAAATGGCACACTTTATGAGCAGTGATACCTTACAGATCGATGATGAGAGACATTGTAACAGCACTATATTTAAAACCTCACCGTTACATCACAACTCAACACTATATTTAAAACCTTTACATCACAACTCAACACTATATTTAAAACTTTACATCACAACTCAACACCATATTTAAAACCTCACCGTTACATCACAACTCAACACTATATTTAAAACCTCACCGTTACATCACAACTCAACACTATATTTAAAACCTCACCGTTACATCACAACTCAACACTATATTTAAAACTTTACATCACAACTCAACACTATATTTAAAACCTCACCGTTACATCACAACTCAACACTATATTTAAAACTTTACATCACAACTCAACACTATATTTAAAACCTCACTGTTACATCACAACTCAACACTATATTTAAAACCTCACCTTTAAATCTTATCATTATTATGAAGTAATGCCATGTGAACACAACAATATTGCTGCCTTTTACAGATGTATTAACACTATTACGATACTACTGCCTTTTATACATTACCACCATTACGATACTACTGCCTTTTACAGATGTATTAACATCATTACGATATTACTGCCTTTTACAGATGTACAACACCAAAACAGAAAAAGTTGGGATGTTGTGTAAAATGTAAATAAGTATAAGTATATATACTTTTTTGATCCCGTGAGGGAAATTTGGTCTCTGCATTTAACCCAATCGGTGAATTAGTGAAACACACTCAGCACACAGTGAACACACAGTGAGGTGAAGCACACACTAATCCCGGCGCAGTGAGCTGCCTGCTTCAACGGCGGCGCTCGGGGAGCAGTGAGGGGTTAGGTGCCTTGCTCAAGGGCACTTCAGCCGCGGCCCACTGGTCGGGGCTCGAACCGGCAACCCTCCGGTTACAAGTCCAGAGTGCTAACCGGTGGGCCACGGCTGCCAAAAAGTAAGTAAATAAAAACAGAATGTAATAATATACTAGTCTCATAAACCCATATTTAGCAGCAAAAAGGACATAGACAACATATCAAATGTTGAAAATGAAAATTTGGACTATTTAATGGAAAATATATGTTAATTTTGAATTTGGTGCCAGCAACATGTTTCAAAAAATTTTGGGACGGAAGCATGTTTACCACTGTGCTGCTTCACCTCTTCATTTAACAAAATTCTGTAAATGTTTATGAACTGAGGAGACCATTTGATACAGTTTTGAAAATTAAATGTTGTCCCATTACTCCCCGATATAGGATTTTAGTTGCTCAACTGTATGGGGTATTCTTAGTCATGCTTTTCATTCCATTATGCACCTAATTTGACAAATCTGGACTGCAGACAGGCCATCTTAGCACCTGGACTCTTCCCCTATGGAGAAATACTATTTAAATTTGTGCAGAATTCATTTTAGCATTGTTTTTCTGAAATATTCAAGGTGGTCCCTGGAAAAGACATTACCTGGATGACAGTATATGTTGCTCAAAACCTGTATACATCATTCAGAATTGATTGTGCTTTGTCAAATGTGCAAGATGCCCATGCTGTAGGCACTAATGCACCTCCACACCGTTATAGATGTTTGGTTTGGAACTGAGCTAGCCTTGGGGTAGTTTCTAGAAAAGTTAGCAACGACGTTGCTCAACCACCATGGTACGACGCAACTTGCGACCAAACAACGACACTGTTACACCTGTTTCCAGAAAGCATCGTACCTGTGTCGCAATTCGCTACCTCCGACGTTCGAACACCATAGTTCCAACAACGTTGTTGATGATGCAGCGATACATATCATTGGTGGAAACAGTGGCAACGTGTAATACCCCACCCCCTAGAAATGTTCTGTCACGGCCTATGTCGACATGTTTCTAATCTAAACAGAGTGATTAATGCTGGCATTGTCATTGCCATCAGCCAAAACCTAAACCTATTGCAAGCATATAAAACAGTTAACTTAAGCAGACCAATATGAGTCATTATTTGTGTTAAATATCTATGTGTTGGAAAAAATATATAGCCTGGACAAATATCTGGGTATCCCATAGGTTGTCAACTGTCTCGTGGCTTAACGGCAGCGCGTTGGTGCACTGCGCGCTCGGCCGGAGTTCGCATCCTATCTCTTCTTTTCATCTCTGACTAAGAGTAGGCCTACGAGACACAACAATAGGTTTTGACCATACATATTTATGTATATAGTTAATCTACATCGAGAAACCATAAGTACAAGATATCAGTCAAAAACAATTGAATCTACGTGTCACACTAGTTCACCTGCATGTAGCGAGAAGCAAGAGGACAATCTCACATCATAAGAAAATCGAACCTACAACGTTGGAATAATAAGTCATCTGCTTTAGCCACTACACCATTTAACACTGCTGTTATTAGCGACTGTGAAGATTATAATACTAAAATCAAGGCAATACTTTAATTAACATAAATAGCAAGAATGAGCCAAGTAGGGGAGCAGTGTCTTAATCAAAATTAAGCTACAGGATAGATCAATCATTGAGTCACGAGATAAACATCCACTTCGCAAATTTTGGTTAGGCTGTTGTGATTTTTGGTTAGGCGCTCCGGACACCAACAGGAACTACCAAGGAACGACACAAGTGCGACTGCCTAGGGGCAGTAGTTCAAACGACCAAACTTTGCGTCCTTGTTTGCGATTGAGAGTTCGAACTACCCTTTCTAGAAACACCAAATCCAAGAACGATGGAGCGTACTACCAAGGTTGCGACGCAAGTTAGCAAACGACGCTTTCTGGAAACGACCCCCTGGGTGTTCCCATGCTGCCTTGCGCGCGATTTGATTCACGCTGCTAAGGCAGCCTGGAAACTACCGCCCTAATTTTTGCCTCAGATAGGGAACCAATCACAGAACAGGGGGGAAAGCAAGACGATGATGAGCTATGCACAGACGCATTTGATAGACATCCGTGGCACCCAATAAACAGATCTGGGCATTTTTTTCAAATACGAGAAAATGAACGTTTGGTTCCCAGACCACGTCTCATTGAGAAGTGGTAGCGCTGGCCAGGGGGTGGTTTCTAGAAAGCATCGTTTGCTAATTTGCGTCGCAACCTTGGTAGTATAAAAGCAGAACTAAACTATGTTAAGCACTCTTATTTGGTCAGAACCAAGGACAGTGATCGAGGATAGGTACGTCCGTCCTTTTTACAATGCAACAAACTATTTAAAGAGCATCAAGCTATTCAAATATCGATTATGTAAGTACAAATAATATAACAGTATATTAGTCAGTCATTTTTATTAGGTTAAACAGTGATTTGATAAAGTTTTTTTAAGGCCCACCCACAATTGGTCTGGCCCATCCAAAACTGGAATCCTGGCGCCGTGCCTGTTTGACACGGTTAATCACCGCATCCTTCTCTCTATACTCGCTAACATGGGAATCTCCGGTTCTGCTCTCTCCTGGTTTGAATCCCACCTCACAGGACGCTCGTTTAACGTATCATGGCTTGGTCATCTATCTGCACCTCACCATCTCACCACAGGGGGTCCCCCAGGGCTCAGTGCTGGGCCCCCTTCTCTTTGCTATCTACACCACCTCCTTGGGACAGATTATCCGTTCGCATGGCTTCTCATACCACTGCTATGCAGACGACACACAGCTCTATCTGTCCTTTCCACCTGATGACCCCTTGGTTTCAGCACGGATCTCGGATTGCCTCTCAGACATAGCTACATGGATGAAGGCACACCACCTCCAGCTGAACCTCTCAAAGACTGAACTGCTGGTCCTCCCAGCTAAACCTACCATACACCACGACATCAACATCAAATTTGACTCCCTGTCTGTTTCAGCTACCAGGACTGCAAGAAATCTAGGAGTTGTTCTCGACAACCAACTAAACTTCTCAGATCATGTTGCCTCAGTCGCCCGGTCATGCCGTTTCGCACTCTACAACATACGGAAAATCAGGACTTACTTGACTCAAGATGCTACCCAACTTCTGGTTCAGGCAATAGTCATCTCACGACTCGACTACTGCAATGCCCTCCTGACAGGTCTCCCAGCCTGCGCAGTGAAACCACTTCAGATGATCCAGAACGCGGCAGCGCGCCTGGTCTACAACCAACCCAAAAGGGCACATGTTACCCCGCTACTCATCCAGCTACACTGGCTACCTATGGCGGCCCGCATCAAATTCAAGGCTCTAACGCTTGCCTACAAAGTAGTCTCCGGTTCTGCTCCCACCTACTTGAATGCCTTCATACAGACTTACACTACCTCCAGACCGCTGCGCTCCTCTGACGAACGACGTCTAGCTCTACCACCGGTACGATCAAGCCAATCCAAACTTTTCTCATCTGTTGTTCCTCGCTGGTGGAACGCACTGCCAGTTCCTACAAGGGCAGGGACATCCTTCTCCATTTTCAGAAAACTCCTGAAGACCCAGCTCTTTAGAGAACATCTCCTCTCATAGCAACACTTACAACAAGTCTTACTGATCCTAGCACTCACCAGCCGTCTTAAACTGACAAGTAACTGTTAAAAACACCACTCACTGATGCACTTATGCTTACTGTACTCTAATGTTTTTTAAATTGTCCTAAAATTGCTGAGAATTGCTCTAAAACTTAAACTGTTTACCATGTTGTTAGTCGCTTTGGCTAAAAAAGCGTCAGCCAAATGTAATGTAATGTAATGTAATGTAATAAAATAGTGTAGTGGCTAAAGCAGATGACTTATTATCCCAACGTTGTAGGTTCGATTTTCTTATGATGTGAGATTGTCCTCTTGCTTCTCGCTACATGCAGGTGAACTAGTGTGACATTCAATTGTTTTTGACTGTATTGTACCTATGGTCTCTCGATGTAGAGTAACTATATACATAAATATGTATGGTCAAAACCTATTGTTGTGTCTTGTAGGCCTACTCTTAGTCAGAGATGAAAAGAAGACATAGGACGCGAACTCCGGCCGAGCGCTCAGTGCACTGACGCGCTGCCTTTAAGCCACGAGACAGTTGATATGCTACGGGATACCCAGACATTTGTCCAGGCTATATATTTTTTCCAACATAGATATTTAACACAAATAATGACTCATATTGGTCTGCTTAAGTTAACTGTTTTATATGCTTGCAATAGGTTTAGGTTTTGGCTGATGGCAATGACAATACCAGCATTAATCACTCAGTTTAGATTAGAAACATGTCGACATAGGCCGTGACAGAACATTTCTAGGGGGTGGGGTATTACACGTTGCCACTGTTTCCACCAATGATATGTTACCTCAGTCCATTTTAAACAAGCTCAGGCCTAGATAAGAGGGTGGTATTTTCTGTATCATGTCTCAATACAATTTTAGCTGTTACAATTTCGGCTGCAGTTTTTGAATTGAGTATCAAACTGTGCACATAGACAATGGTTATCAGAGGTTTTCCTGAGCCCATACAATGGCAGGTCTGGAAACAGGTCTGGTGAAAAGACCTGTTTCCAAAAGACCACAGCCACCATGTGTTTTTCAGCTCCGTCCCTTGTTTGCAAAGATTTCTCTGGATTCTCTGAATGTTTTAATAATATTATGTCCTGTAGATGATTAACTCCCAAAATACGACACAATTTCATGTTAAGAAGCATTGAAATGACATTGTTTCATCATTTGTGCGCACAAGTTTACGCAGATGATGAATACCCCTACATCTTTACTTCTAAGAGACCCTACCTCTCTAGGATGCTCTTTTTCATATCCAGTCGTGTTGCCACTTACCCTAATTAGTTGTGAAACATTCTTCCTTTTCTTTTCTTTATCATTACACAGCTTTTCCAGCATTTTGTTACCCCATCCCAACTTTTTTTGAAACATGTTGCTGGTATCGAAAGTCGAAATTAACATATATTCTCCATTAAATAGTGAAAATGTTAATTTTCAACATTTGATATGTTGTCTGTGTCCTTTTTGCAATTAAATATGAGTGTAAGAGATTTGCAGATTATTACATTCTGTTTTTATTCACATTTTACACAATGTCCCAACTTTTTCTGTTTTGGGGTTGTATTACTACCATAATGCGCTGTATGCGCTGTTGTTAAGACACAACTTAGAAACTGGTTAGTACTTTACGGGTTGCTTTGTGCTGTGTTGTTACCATGACTTTATCCGCTTATTGCAGATCTGTGCAATCTAATTTTTAATGAAGCAGAATACTCTTTGAAGCACTCACTTGGCCCAGTGATGTTGTCTTTTATTCCATAAGATCAGACAAGAAGCCTATCAGCAAGTGATGTGTGTATGCAGTATTAGGTTTACGGCCATATTTGAATGGCAAACTCCATGAGCAGCGATACAGTCTGTATCCTGTAAAGAGCTTCCTGTGGCTGCACGCCACGACGCACATGACAGTCCAGGTGTGGCTTTGAGATAGGCTGCTTGAAAGGTGTATGCAAACTTCACTCTTCTCTCTTTCTGTGTGTGTGTGTGTGTGTGTGGGTGAATGAGAGAGAGACAGACTGATGAATTACCTGGGAGAAAAAATGAGAGCAATGAGTGCATGAATGTTATGTTATAATATTATTCCACTGCTTGTTGAATTTCCCATTGTCCCATGTATTAACCATACAGTATGTTATTTGCACACTCATGAAGTAGCACTAATTTGTTGGCCATATCACACTTGAATATTAATTTGCTGAACTTGTTTTGAAGTTTAAATTAACCGTCATGTTGCATCAGAGCTGTAAAATACAGATGTTCAGAACATAGTAATATTGTAGCATATGGCGGAGGTGGCTTTTTGCTCGTTGCATGGCAGTAGGCTAAGTAAAAAAAAACATGTTTCAAAGTTAAGGTTCATCAGAATCCTGGGATATGCCTGCTTGACAACGGGAGAAATGGAACCTGACTGGCCTTTGGCCATAGCAACCATCTATTTAGAACTAGTAATGGCAGTTTGTCCTTCAATCTGAAAAATTAGTTGATATGTGGCAGAAAGAAGTAGTTGTACAAACAAGACAGTTTTAGTGATTAAAATGTTTTAATTATAACAGAAGATGAACACAACGGAAGTGGCAACAGTGGAATAAGCAGGATAATGGACTCCACACGGTTTGGTTCACAGAAAGAAAGGCACTTACGAGGTGTAACGCTCCTCCACTGTCACGTCGGAACCAAACATTGTGTCGTCCATTATCCCTAACATCCTATCCCTAATTTACATAATAAATAACAAAAATATAAATAATTAAATAAATAAACTAGAAAATGTAATTCCGGGGAATTACCAGTGCATGAAAATGCAAAATTAAATTAATGTAGAGATAGTTTCAATGGTTTTGCTTAGGTAAACATGGTTGTTGGAATGCTAAATAATGCTGTTTCTATGAAGGTTGCTAGGGTATTCATGTTGATTGCTATGGAAACTGACATAGATGCCGTATTTCAATGGTTGCTGTGTTGGTTGCTAGGTAGGTGGTGGTTTAATACGGTTGGCTGGAGGCATAGTTGATGATAACCGACAGTTGGAATTATGGCTGTAACAATATGCGATTCGAAACCGAAATCGCGACACTCATATCCACGAACCTGTGTCACAGTGTGAGGAGGCAGAACCGCGACACACCCTTTCTAGTGTTTCATGCAATGCTTTGCAGCTTACGCGGCCGCATAAACAACACACATTGGGGGCAGCCGTGGCCTACTGGTTCGAACCCCGACCAGTAGGCACGGCTGAAGTGCCCTTGAGCAAGGCACCTAACCCCTCACTGCTCCCGAGCGCCGCTGTTGTTGCAGGCTGCTCACTGCGCCGGGATTAGTGTGTGCTTCACCTCACTTTGTGTTCACTGTGTGCTGAGTGTGTTTCACTAATTCACGGATGGGGATAAATGCAGAGACCAAAGGATCAAAAGAGTATATAT
This sequence comes from Alosa pseudoharengus, assembly GCF_046254945.1. NCBI lineage: Eukaryota > Metazoa > Chordata > Actinopteri > Clupeiformes > Clupeidae > Alosa > Alosa pseudoharengus. The sequence continues at coordinate 1,279,927 of NW_027468609.1, read as the reverse complement.
ACTTATACTTACTCATCTCCCGCTTTACTTACCGGTACACTACGTTGTCCAAAATAAATAATAATTTCATACCTCTCCTTGCTTTCATTATAGACTATGTGTGCAACTTTACCAAACAGTATAAAAGGGAACCCCTCTCCTTGCCCCGCTCTCTCTCGCTCTCCCTCCCTCTCCCTCTCTCACTCTCTCACTCCATGGACACACGCGACTCAGCCAACACAATCCAAATAAAACATTCACAATTGTGAAAGCGAAAGGATGCATAGAAGACGACTAGCAGCTAGCTACATTACTATTAAATCCACTTAGCATCTTTAGCATGCTCCAAGCAGTTGCCTGCCTTGCCTGTTGACAAGGGTCGCCTCTGATAACAGGCTCCTAAAACTGTCCTGCACACACACGGGTGCACACACACACACATACACATACACAGGAGCTGTTTTAGTCCATAACAGGCTCCTAAAACTATCCTGCACACACAGGTGCACACACACACACACACACACAGGAGCCGCTTCAGTTCATAATAGGCTCCTAAAACTGTCCTACTCATCCACTGCAGGCAAGTAGCAGCACTAGCAACGCTGGTTCACCACACATGTACAAACACACACATGCTCTAAAACCGCTGTTTCATCACCCAATTCTCATGACTCCTTTAGACCACTAATGAATCTCCCTTTGTGTCGTGATGAACGCTCGCAGGCATGGTGGAGCGACAGTAACAGCACAGCATGATAAGCGACTGGCGTGGTCCCAAACTGACTGCCATGGTTCCATTCCCAAACTTGTCATTGCTTGTCCATGTCGCTTTCTCTTAAATACCAGCCAACGTTCATTTTGCTCAGTTCAATTTTGCAGTGTGTGTGGCAAGGGGAGGATTTTCTTGGGGAACCTGTAAACACTCCATTTAACTTCACAGGAGCGAGTGTTGCAGGAGAACAGGGAAGTGTAAGACACACACACACGAGGCCACCTGTGGCGCAGCATGGTGTACCGCATAACTATATCAATCACTCAAAAACGCCTGCGGGGAAAAGTGTCCATTGTCAACTCTGCTCATTTTGTTCCTTTTAATTTGATTTGTGAAACTAAAGAAAACAAACAACATAACGCACACGCACAATTGCACAACTCCTCTGTGCTAATCACCACCATGAGTGGGAGTGCATATTTGCCTAGGCTTTGATAACATGAAAGACAAATAGTTTGCCAACAATTATCAAAGCATGATTCGGACCTGAAGAGTATGAAGTGTGTGTGTGGGTGTGTGCTCATATTGCTGTGTTTGAACAAGTCACCCTACTGGAGGTGAGGGTGGTGTTTAGGATATGACAGTGCTGAGAGTTGCGATCATCAGGAAATATTCCACTTGTACACACGGCTTTGAGGAGAGGCAGCAGGAATAATGATGATAATGACTGAGGTATAAGGAATAAAGCCTCTAGAGATATAGAGATGTATAACCTCACAATAGAGACCTACAGTTACCCTCACCATAGAGATGTATACCCTCACCATAGAGACCCTCACCATAGAGACCTATACCCTCACCATAGAGACCTATACCCTTACCATAGAGATGTATACCCTCACCATAGAGACCCTCACCATAGAGACCCTCACCATAGAGACCTATACCCAGACCATAGAGACCTATACCTTCACCATAGAGACCCTCACCATAGAGACCTACACCCAGACCATGGAGACCTATACCCTCACCATAGAGACCCTCACCATAAAGACCTATACCCTCACCATAGAGATGTATACCCTCACCATAGAGACCCTCACCATAGAGACCTATACCCTCACCATAGAGACCTATACCCTTACCATAGAGATGTATACCCTCACCATAGAGACCCTCACCATAGAGACCTACAGTATTCCCTCACCATAGAGATGTATACCCTCACCATAGAGATGTATCCCCTTACCATAGAGACCTACACCCTCACCATAGAGATGTATACCCTCATCATAGAGATGTATACCCTCACCATAGAGACCTACAGTATACCCTCACCATAGAGATGTATACCCTCACCATAGAGACCTATACCCTCACCATAGAGATGTATACCCTCACCATAGAGACCTGTACCCTCACCATAGAGACCTACAGTATACCCTCACCATAGAGATGTATACCCTCACCATAGAGATGTATACCCTCACCATAGAGACCTACAGTATACCCTCACCATAGAGACCTATACCCTCACCATAGAGACCTATATCCTTACCATAGAGATGTATACCCTCACCATAGAGACCCTCACCATAGAGACCTACAGTATTCCCTCACCATAGAGATGTATACCCTCACCATAGAGATGTATCCCTTTACCATAGAGACCTACACCCTCACCATAGAGATGTATACCCTCATCATAGAGATGTATACCCTCACCATAGAGACCTACAGTATACCCTCACCATAGAGATGTATACCCTCACCATAGAGACCTATACCCTCACCATAGAGATGTATACCCTCACCATAGAGACCTGTACCCTCACCATAGAGACCTACAGTATACCCTCACCATAGAGATGTATACCCTCACCATAGAGATGTATACCCTCACCATAGAGACCTACAGTATACCCTCACCATAGAGATGTATACCCTCACCATAGAGCAAGGCCGTAGTCATGATGTCAACATTGGGGGGGACCAAATCTGTGGTGAGGTCTGAGGGCTATGCAAAAAATATTATTAAAAATCACAAACAAGTTGTTACGACGTTTTTTCCAACTTGTGTGCCGTCGCCACATTTGATTCCTACGTTTTGCCTGCATGGATGCGCGATCAAGTGCGCATCTAAATAATATGCAAGATGCATCAACCATTTCTAAGAGGCCTATAAACAGGGTAGTTCCTGGCATTAGTACTAGCATATGAATGCATTATTTATGTTGTAAGACATGTGAAAGAAAGGAATGACACAGGCACGCACAAATTCATCATTTAAAATAAAACTTTTCACTTTCGCTATCATTGCGAGAATAGGTTACAATATGGAAAATGTTTCAAAGTTCCCTTTGAGTCTGATCGGCTCCAAAAATGTATGGGATTTCCTTAGCCTGTGCTACACCTTTCCAACAAGTTTTGTGAGAATTGTGAGCTTTTCCGATATTGTGGCCAGCCCTACCTCACCGCAGTAGGGTCAGAGAGGGTTAAAGCGGAGCTAGTACAGTAATCAAGGATCTTTGGTAGGGTGCAGTAAATGGAAGCTTTTGATAGCGCACGTCACTAACGAAAAACTAGGGTGACCAGATGTGCTCTTTTTCCAGGACATGTCCTCTTTGAGACCTTACAAATCGTCCAGAATTTTGTTATTCTAGAGCCTCAAACGTGTTTATAGCGATATAGTTTATAGTTTTTCTCTGTCGTTCACAAATAAGTTCAAAATAGCCTTTTGAGGCAGTTTTTTTTCTTATGTCCTCTTTTTCACAAACTAAAAAGAGGACACAATCAGGTCACCCTAGAAAAACGGAAAACCACCAGGTCAAACCACTCAGGGGTGTAGGCTACTCTGGAACCATCACTAGGTCTAATTTGTGCGTTATTTATGTTTGATTACATTTCAGATGGTGGTGGTTGTTGGTTTCCTTGGTATACCTTTGGTTTCTTTATTTATTTTTCTATGTCCATATATTGGGGGGGACATTTTGGTCATATTTAAATATTGGGGGGGACACGTCCCCCTCAATGTCTATGGTGACTACATTTCTCCTGCCATAGAGACCTACCCTCACCCCTCACCATATGGGTCAGTGTTTCATACACTCCTTGCAACACTGCATTTCGGTCGTTCATTTTACTGAAAGAGATACACATGCCAGTTATGTATCCACCCGCTGCCTGCAGCCTACCTCCAAAGCTGCTGTCAGATTATGTTCCAAGGACACAACTTGCCTATTGTGTATCAACAATACACAAAAGAGAGGGACAGGTGAGAGCAGCACAGGTGAGAGAGGGACAGGTGAGAGAGGGACAGGTGAGAGCAGCACAGGTGAGAGGGACAGGTGAGAGCAGCACAGGTGAGAGCAGCACAGGTGAGAGAGGGACAGGTGAGAGAGAGTGAGAGCAGCACAGGTGAGAGAGGGACAGGTGAGAGGGACAGGTGAGAGAGGGACAGGTGAGAGAGAGTGAGAGCAGCACAGGTGAGAGCAGCACAGGTGAGAGAGGGACAGGTGAGAGAGAGTGAGAGCAGCACAGGTGAGAGAGGGACAGGTGAGAGGGACAGGTGAGAGAGGGACAGGTGAGAGAGGGACAGGTGAGAGAGAGTGAGAGCAGCACAGGTGAGAGAGGGACAGGTGAGAGGGACAGGTGAGAGAGAGTGAGAGCAGCACAGGTGAGAGAGGGACAGGTGAGAGGGACAGGTGAGAGGGACAGGTGAGAGAGGGACAGGTGAGAGAGAGTGAGAGCAGCACAGGTGAGAGAGGGACAGGTGAGAGGGACAGGTGAGAGAGGGACAGGAGAGAGCAGCACAGGTGAGAGGGACAGGAGAGAGCAGCACAGGTGAGAGGGACAGGTGAGAGCAGCACAGGTGAGAGAGAGTTATCCGGGGTGAACGAGTGTGAGGGTTCTCAGAAGTGTTGTTAGAGAAGTGGACTCGTGTGCTACTCGAGGTGCAAGAGAATGGTGGAGGAAGATGCTTCAAAGAGGACGTGTGTGTGTGCGTGCGTGTGTGTGTGCGTGCGCTTGCATGTGTGTGTGTGTGCGTGCGCTTGCGTGTGTGTATGCTTGCTTGTGAGTGTGTGCTTGCATGTGTGTGTGTGTATGTGTGCTTGCATGTGTGTGTGTGTGTGTGTGTGCTTGCATGTGTGTGTGTGTGTGTGCTTGCATGTGTGTGTGTGTGTGTGTGCTTCCATGTGTGTGTGTGTATGTGTGCTTGCATGTGTGTGTGTGTGTGCTTGCATGTGTGTGTGTGTGCTTGCATGTGTGTGTGTGTGCATATGTGTGCGTGTGCTTGTGTGTGTGTATGTGTGTGCTTGTGTGTGTGTGTGTGCTTGCGTGTGTGTGTGCAGGGTGCGATTTGTGTAAAAACCAGAGGGGGGGGATGATTTTGAATAAGTTTGTAACCCCCCCACCCCCCAAAAAAATAAAAAAATAAATGAACGAACGATTCATAGCCTAGTAATGTCATGGCTAATAATAGCCTATATTATTTTTGCCACCTTTGTAACATTTTGGTTTTAGTTTACCGTGGTGTATGACTTTAAACAGCGAGTGTGCTTGGTATGATGATCAGCTCCTCTAATGCAGGGTAGGACTACGTTTTGACAAGCATACAAATTCACCTTGTTCTTGCCCCATCTGAAATGACTCCTCTACTTTTGCTGCCTCCATCCTTTCTGTGTTATGTAAAAAAACGTTGTATATGATGGCACTGAAGTCTTAAGTTAGTGAATTGGCTAACAGTGTTAGTTGGTAACCAAATAGCCTACATATTGCGCTACACGCTGCGTAGGCTATACGTGCATTCTCTCTCCTGCTGATTTGCGTTCAGTGGCCAAGTACGTAATATTGCAAAAGTTGAAAAAATAAATGTGTTTATTGTAGCCTACAGAAAATAAATAGCCTATCATACTGTCAGTTAA